>NC_049993.1:16378871-16448736 GCF_000003815.2 Branchiostoma floridae
TAATCCTAGATACATTAACGTAACACTCATACAAGTTACTTGTATTTTCTTTACAAAGTCTTATGCACAAGCAAATATAATTGCCTGGCACAAATGCTCTTAAGGCTTTTATATCAGCTGGCATCAACGTTTTTGCCATTGTTAGAAGTTTTTGAGTAGGTGTAAGATTTTTAATCGCCTCTGACATTAAGAAAACCGGCTGCCCCTTTCTTGGTTGCCTTAAACTCTCCCCAAGGCCCTGGGTTAAGCATGGCATGCGCATGGAAGACACTAACAAAAACTGAACAATTTTTGTTCGATTTTTCACCACAAATTTTAACCAGATTTTTCCTTTTGTTCTCCCTCCCTCCCTGCTTCCCTTATTAGGAAGCCGGAAAGGTATGTCTGAAAACTAACTTCATCAGTGGAATTTGTCATATAAAGATGTCGAGGCCACGTGCACTAACCTCCTGTTTTGTAGTGTTTTCCTCATGTAACAGAATGAAGTTTTGTAGTACTCTCCTTCCACTGTTGCATGTGACTGTCTAACATTCAACTGTAGGTTCACTTCCAGCTCCCTTCTTTATTCATCCTCCCTTTCTTCTTTTCTTTCTCACAAACAAAGATTTCTCAGTTTTTGGCTTACACTTTTCCAGTGCCCTTTGGATTTCAGGACAATGTAGTTTTTCAAACCTGTGTTTTATTCTAAAATGCTGAAAAGATTTGACCTAAGTATTTGATCAAGCAAAACAACATTTACCCTACATTCATTTATTTTAAATGGCATCTTGTCAAAAGGCATCTTTACCTTTGATCTTTATGAGCACTTTGACTTGAGTCTATTTTGCTCCAAGAAGTTACCAAAATAGAATGAAAGCAAAATGTACTATATTACAAGACATGACCTTTTTTTCTACTCAATAAAGAAAAGCTCACAGCACAAATCTTCTCACTCTGTTGCAGTTTTCAAAGATACTTCTGTAAAAAGTCTTCTCGAAACAATTTCTCCTTTTTTCATGCACTCTAAAACTCCCTCCCTTTCTTCACCAAGCTGACTTCTAACCTCCAAGTACACACGATCATCCACTACAAGCAAATTGCCATTAACCAAATCCAATTTCCCCATTTTGTTCCCCTTTTGTTTTTTCGCTCCCTCATGAACGTTCAGGAGACCTCCAAGGTGGGTGGACAAAAGACGGGAAGGAATGATAACGAACTGGAGAAGTGCATGCTTTGTTGTGGCAGGGTTCATACATGCTCTAAGACTTGCTACCATGTCTGAAAACACTCGAACAGTTTTCCATCAGTTAATCAGGTTGGAATGTTGTAAAACACTCCTAAAGAGTTAAGTTCAAAGTGAAAAAAATCATGCATTTCTGGATTTTTGTCCAAGAACAGAACTTTCCAAAGTTTACTTAATGTATTACAACTTTTCATTGCAAGTCAAATATCTGGAATGATATTAACAATCTGAAAATTGAACTTTCGCTTCATTTTTCTCAGAGCTTGCTTAAGCTTTTACATTTTTTGCAGCCTGATCTTACATATAAAAAAAAAATCACTGACAAGGAACCTACTGACATGTATGGACCCTGCCTTGAGTGTAACATCACATGTGCATGTTTGTGCTTCGTTAGCGTATTGTTACTAACTCTAAGCTTCTCTCTCCTTTTTCACCTGCTGCTTTTTCTGCACCGTCAGTGTTGAGGACAGGTGACTAATATGTCCTTCCTTCTTCTTCTACAGAGAGTTGTAACTTATATAGAAATTAACGTTATACTGAAATTGTCAAAGGGACAACTTAAATTGATCACAATTTGTCCCCTTTTCACTCATCTTTGAAGGGATGACAAAATTTTTCCCCCTCAGAAGCAGAAAATATGAATCGCCTTGTTTTGTATTAGACATGATACTGCTAAACTGGTACTTAACAGTTTGGTGAATATGCAATGTGTGTACATGTATATGTTAGGCCAGGGTTCTTTCTTGTAAGTCCTTTGTAATACATGTACTTGCTGATACTGAATCTCTGTTGTGAGAAACGTTACATGTCCCGTGTTGTCAATGTGGTTGAGCTTTCTATGTGTTTCTCTTACAGTACTTTCATTTTGTGTTTTGCGGAATGATTTTCATAATTATGATTTGATATTGTTACTTTTTTATTGCCCATGATTATTGCTTATATGATGTATGTTCCCAGCTGAGTTTCTAAGCTGAGATCTGAACATGTTTTGTCCTGTGCGCTGTAGGAAGAAGACTGAGTCTGCACCCAAGGGGGGAGCACCAGAACACCTGACCCACCCCACGGACCCTGTGGAGCTCCGCAGACTCAACTACCAAACTCCTGGTCAGTTACCTGACTGTTTTAGACACCTTTTGGTTCCACGTTGGTTTGAGTTTAAGGGTAGTTAGCAGGCAAGGGGCTAATGATGATAGAGTGGAAAGAAAGGAATTGGAGTACTACATGTATAAATGTATATCCATGACCATATTTTGTTTTGGAGGCGTCCTTTTGTACATTTTTAGACGTCCTTATTTTATTTTGTTTTTGGGGCGTCCTTTTGTACATTCTTTTTGGGTACCTCTCACACATATACAAGTCCCACATGCATACAATCCAATCATCTACTTATTCCTGCATTGCGATGTTTCATTTTAATTCGAAATGATTTTTTATCCTCTGCAAATTGGGATATAAACCATTGCACCCTGTAGGAGGGAGAGGCTGTAGTTGCTGACAAGCTGGCTTACATTAACCCTACAAGAGTTAAATAGAACACAGGTGAAAGACCTGAGTCTTGTCTTATCAATCACACAGTTTTGGTCCAGATTCACTTGTGCACAGTTGTAATTTTGGTCTTCAGACAATCAGAGTCATTAAGTAAAGGGTAATTGACTACAGGTACTGCATGTAGTTATCAGTGGATAAACATGTCTTAGATTTGTTTTGCCGACTGTCTTATTGAGAAAATCTGGTGGGTTTGGACTGTTAATCAACAATACAGGGCTCCCTTGGAAATCAGTTTGCTAGACTGAAGGGACTACCCTACAAGATCAATGAATAAATAAATACAAATTAAGACTTAAAAGAGACAAGTACAGAAACTTAACTTTGGTGGATCATATCTCCTTCGATACTCCAGATCAATTTCATTCTTTTATATATTGAATGATTGTTTACTATCTTTCAAAATGATACCTGGGACAGCGCTCAGCGGCTACGAGTCTTCCCCGAGCCCCAAGCAACATGCCCCGTAAATCGAATAAGCCAGCCCAGGGAGTTGGCCTGCTAGTGCTGTACTCTGATAACCAGGGTAGACCAAGAAAGAATTATGGACCACTTAAGAGACAGTAAAACAAAGCCCTGCTGACTCCCTCTCATTAGTGGCTCCAGGTGTGGTCTACAAGGGTCAAGTGTCATGACCTTTAGCCCAAGGGGTCCAGACATCAGGTCAAAGGTTCCCTGGGGTGGGGAAATGGGGGTTAAGTGGCCAAATGTCCAAATTTATCTTGAGGGTATAGAAGGGGTTGTTGTGTTACTGAATCATGAAAGAGTATGTGGAGAAACTTCTGACATTTAAAGAGATTGATCAGTGAATTTTTCTTACTGAAAGTCAAAAATGTAGCTTTCAGGAATTGCTTCCAGACTGTCGTGAAGCAGCATGTTCCATTTCAGCTAATATGATTTAGAGCTTATGCTTACTGCAAATGGTGTTTACACTTTTGCTCATGTTGGAGCCTAGGTTTCTGTAGATTGTTACACTTTGGGTAATGTTGCAACTGATCCTTACTTACTGTTCAATGTATGTTCTGTCTCACTTTGGGTAATGTTGCAACTGATCCTTCCATAAATTGTCACACTTTGGGTAATGTTGCAACTGATCCTTTCCATAAATTGTCACACTTTGGGTAATGGTGAAGCTACTTACCACGAATTGTGTTACATTTCGTCGATGATAAACATGCTGTATCTGATCC
Organism: Branchiostoma floridae; assembly: GCF_000003815.2. Classification (NCBI taxonomy): domain Eukaryota; kingdom Metazoa; phylum Chordata; class Leptocardii; order Amphioxiformes; family Branchiostomatidae; genus Branchiostoma; species Branchiostoma floridae. The sequence continues at coordinate 16,382,829 of NC_049993.1, forward strand.
TGACCGTGAATCATGTTGTGTTTCAGCCATGATGAACCACCCTCCCATCCCAGTGTTGGAGCTGGCTGAGCACATCGAGCGACTCAAGGCCAACGACAATCTCAAGTTCTCTCAGGAGTATGAGGTAAGATTGTCTTATTGATGTAAGAAGCTTTTTTTTAAAGATAAGGCTGTATCAGTGCTTGTACTTAAATTTTCTGGTAAAAGTCGCTGTTAAGGATCACTGACTATATAATATGAGCTTTAAAAAGCTGAATGGGCTAGTGTCAAACAAGATTTTTCCTAAACCATCTTCAAAACACAGTAGCTGTTTGTAAATTTAAAGGCCAAAAGAGTTTTATTAAAAGAAGACTGCTTTGCAAAATTTTTACATTTTTTCAAAACGCATTATTGTCCTCTCCAGTCCATCGAGCCTGGGCAGCAGTTCACATGGGATAACTCCAACCTGGAGGTCAACAAGCCCAAGAACCGCTACGCTAACGTCATCGCGTACGACCACTCACGAGTCATCCTTCAGAACATCGACGGAGTCCCGGGAAGCGACTACCTGAACGCCAACTACATGGACGGTTACCGACGACAGAACGCCTACCTTGCCACACAGGTATGTCAGCCTCCTGCACTGTTTTTGTTTAATTTTATTAATCAGTTGATGTTAAATGTTGTTAGATGTTAAATGTTGTTTAGTCAGCATATTGTTTAGTCAGATTAAAATGTTGTTGCCTCTTTGAAGCATTAAAGATTTTTGTCTTCTTGAATGAAAACAAAGTTGCCTGTGTCTTGAAAATGTAGAAGTGTTTCTAAAAATATTTTTCTCTTCTGTGTACTACAGGGTCCTCTACCCGAAACCATCCCCGACTTCTGGCGTATGGTGTGGGAACAGCGCAGTGCTACTGTGGTCATGATGACTAAACTAGAGGAGAGGACCAGGGTAAGCATTCACGTATGTTTGGAACCCTTTTCTGTTCTTTTTCCTTTCTTTTTATTATTTTAAGTCGCTTCCCTCGCTGCCTGTTGTTTTATTTTCCGTTGCTTTCCTTGATTTCTGTTTTGTCACTTCATGGTCACTTCTTCCGTTTATTTTTGTCGGTTTCCACAAGCACTACTTAGGTGCAGTATACTTTTACTTCTTCTGCACAGAAGGTGGTAAAGTATGGGAAAACAAGAACACGTCTTCACAGTAAAAAGAACAAGTAGACACTTAACTCTTCACAGTGTAGTACACATCTTAATGCTCACATCACCATAAAAACACAGCTTGTTTTTGCATAAGCAATTGCTGCATGTTCAAATATTGCTAACTTCTAGGCACTGTACAGCACTGCCCACAGTTAAATGTTCAATGCAGTATGCACATGTAGCCACTAGTAGCATTTGGCTAAAGCATTGAGCAACATAGTGGGAATTATTGCTGGTTTCAGTTACTGTGGTCAGTGCTGTACAGTGCAGCAATTAGCATGCAGTTTAACAGCGTTTATTTCCAATGGTTTATTTCAGGTGAACAAACATTGTATGAGCCAGAATACCAGGCCAAAGTTCTTGATTTTATTGATGGCACAAATGTCAAATGTTATTCATTTGTTGTGTCAATAAAGTTTTTTTTCTTTCTTTCTGGGCGCAACAAGCTGAATCATCCCAAAATGGTGTTATTTGAAGTTAAAAAAAAAAATAAGAAATAAACAGAATATATCTTCAGTAGTTAGTTACTGGAGACATAAGCTGTTAACTGTTTCTTTTCCATGCATCCTTGGATGTCATGCAGAAACGTTCCTGTGGCCTAAAACAAAATTTGATGAAGGCAAACTAAACAGGAGACAAAGAAATGATAGTAAAATTGGCAACAGTCACGTAACCATGGTGTGTTGTTGTTTAGGTGAAGTGCGACCAGTACTGGCCGACCAGGGGGACAGAGACGTACGGGTCAGTCCAGGTCACGCTGCTGGACACCATTGAGCTGGCCACCTACACTGTCAGGACTTTCGCTCTCTTTAGGGTGAGTAGTGCTGCATTTTCTGTTCTTAACTTCTTAGGAAGAATTTTACAGTTATTTTGTATGAGATACAGTTGTATTGTGAGAAAGAACATTAAAACATATCAGCATCCTGATTGTGCATGATGTACATAATGATGAAGAAAACTGTAGACATGTCAGTCAGAATTCATATATCGATACAGGCCAGGGAACAGCTAGCAACAAGTTTCAGTATCTTTGAAAAAGAATTGAGATTTTTCATCTCAGAACTACAGCATTCCAGTTAATTCCAATGTACTATCAAATACAGTAGGCGTCTATTCATTCAGATTTTAATGATTTGATACAACTTACCCGTACAAGGGTTGGATGTGTAAGATTTTTAAGCATTGATCATAATCAGGTGTTTGTGCCTGCAAAGTCTGTGTGTAACCAAGAAGGGGGTTCTGTACGGCATCATTGATACAACTACTTATTCAAACTTGCAAACAAGCTAATTGATCATTCCCATATCTCCTTCCCCCAGCATGGCTCAAGTGAGAAGCGTGAGGTGCGGCAGTTCCAGTTCACGGCCTGGCCAGACCACGGCGTGCCCGAGCACCCCACCCCCTTCCTGGCCTTCCTCAGGAGAGTCAAGGCCTGCAACCCACCTGACGCAGGGCCCATGATCGTCCACTGCAGGTATGGACATGTGTACACTTAAACCTGTACTAGATTATTACTGTATAAAGCCTTCCTCAGGAGAGTCAAGGCCTGCAACCCACCTGACGCAGGGCCCATGATCGTCCACTGCAGGTATGGACATGTGTACACTTAAACCTGTACTAGATTATTACTGTATAAAGCCTTCCTCAGGAGAGTCAAGGCCTGCAACCCACCTGACGCAGGGCCCATGATCGTCCACTGCAGGTATGGACATGTGTACACTTAAACCTGTACTAGATTATTACTGTATAAAGCCTTCCTCAGGAGAGTCAAGGCCTGCAACCCGCCCGACGAAGGGCCCATGATCGTCCACTGCAGGTATGGACATGTGTACACACAAACCTGTACTAGTCTATCATTGCATAAAGCCTTCCTGGCCATTGATATACAGTTAAATTTGTTCTCGACCACCTTTGCATAAGGTCTTACCTGGCCATTGTGGCTCCTTTTTGGTGTACTAGATTGACCAATGTGTAACCAACTTCTCTATAGTGTTGTAGTGACCACATTTGTTTGATGCCTTGTAGTACACAAGTTTGACTAGTCCATTTGAACTACATGTATATTGACTTTTGAAAGTCACATGTATTTTAAGATCTTAACCAACTATAAGTAGCAGAACTATTTTGGGTAATTCTGCCATGTGAAAACAAATGTAAGGAACTCAGTCAAGGAACTCAATTTTAACTTGACATCTTCATTTTTACCAATTTGTTAGAGTATTTTTAGAACCCATGTTTTAGGTTAGTCTTAGAAACCATCTGAATGTCACCAAGTGTACAGTATTACAACCTTTGTATCTACAACATCTATATGCCTGTACTTGAATGTGTATGAATGTGCAATAAAGGCTATCATCGTAAATTCTACACAACTGACAATGTGTTTTCTCTCTTCTCCTCAGCGCTGGTGTGGGCAGAACCGGGTGCTTCATTGTCATTGACGCCATGTTGGAGCGCATCAAGCACGAGAAGACTGTGGACGTGTACGGCCACGTGACGCTGCTCCGCGCCCAGCGGAACTACATGGTGCAGACGGAGGACCAGTACATCTTCATCCACGACGCCATCTTCGAGGCCGTTTCCAGCGGCAACACGGAGGTCCCCGCCCGGAACCTGTACGCCCACATACAGAAGCTGACGCAGATCGAACCCGGAGAAACGGTGACTGGAATGGAGTTGGAATTCAAGGTGATTACAGCCTTCTTTTAATTGTTTTCGTAGTTTCTGTGTTTTTAATTCTTGCATGAAAATGTTTTTTAATGATAATAATTACCTTTGACTGCTCTTCACCTAAACCTATGAAATAAGAGGAAATTATCTGATTTGTGTTAATGGAAGTTTGCATGATACGACTAGAGTAGAAAATTATCAAACAGATTAAGCTGAATTATGATTTAACGTTCTGTTTTGACAGGGACTAGTCCGTAGTTATTTTAACGAGATTTATAATGTTTGGATGACATGATAACAACTATTGTTCAACTTATATCTAATTGAAAATTTTCCTCCTTTTTCCCTCAGCGGCTGGCCAATACCAAAGCTCACACCTCCAGGTTCGTCAGTGCCAACCTTCCCTGCAACAAGTTCAAGAACAGATTAGTCAACATCATGCCATGTAAGTAATAAACAACTCAACTGCAGGCATAATTTGAAGTAGCACTGTCTTTTTGTACAAAGGAACACTGAATAAAGGCATTGATTGTTAACTTGAACATAATCAAACTTTTCGTGTTACTTTTCAGATGAATCAACACGTGTGTGCCTGCAGCCAATCAGAGGCTGCGACGGATCGGATTACATCAACGCCAGCTTCATCGATGTAAGTTTCTCCATTTTGCTTTCAATTCATTACGAATGCCATTATGAATCTACATTACTTAGTTTCCTAGTTTGTATATCATCCCTTTCCTTCTGAAATAGACTTAGTCTTAAGCAGTACAGTTAGGAAGTTTCAATCTTCACAATGCAAATTTATGATAATCATAAAATTATATAAATACATTATCCTTTCTGGTTAGCATTCAAATGTATAAGATTCAAATGTGCATTTTAAGTTCTTTAAGGAAGGTGCTTTTACCCCAATAATTCACTGAGACAACAGCTTTTTAGTAGGTGTGTCAAAGCATTCGTTAAGTCGTTCATAAACATCATTTGTAGTAACTTGAAAAGAGTAGGGGTCCTTCCCTGTGTGAGTTAATCAAATAAATCTGTCCGGATATGCAGCTTGTATTGTTCAGTACAAACCTCGTGTGTTACACCATAAGGTGTGCATACAAACAAACAAACAAACTAACTGCTTTGTGGAAGGTAACACTCTTTCGTTCCTCTTTCCCCCACAGGGCTACCGACAGAGGAACGCCTACATCGCCACGCAGGGTCCTCTGGCGGAGACGACGGAAGACTTCTGGAGAATGTTGTGGGAGCACAACTCCACCATCATCGTCATGCTGACCAAGCTGCGGGAGATGGGCAGGGAAAAGTGCCACCAGTACTGGCCGTCCGAGCGCTCCGCACGCTACCAGTACTTCGTGGTGGATCCCATGGCTGAGTACAACATGCCGCAGTACATCCTGAGGGAGTTCAAGGTCACCGACGCTAGGGTGAGTGTCCTCTGCTCTCTCTTGTAAAGCCGTATATAGTAGAGTAGATTCATTCCTCAACCTACGGACATCTTGCACACTGCAGTCGTCTCTCAGAAAGACAGCTGGAGCCGCGTGGTTCAAGTTTTGAACTTTTTGTCAGCCTGTCGGCCAAACTAGTTTCACTATGTACAGCTTCCTTCCATGTCTTCTGAGGGACGTCTGCAGTGTGCAAGATGTTGGTAGCTTGAGGAATGAATCTACTCTACTCTATGCTTTCTTGGAAAGCCAGTTGCTTGGAATGTGGAAACATCCAGATTTCAGAGACCCATGTTTTCGTTTTTTTCTTAAATGTGAAGAAGTCTGTCCTTCGTTTTAGTGATTGTTTGTCTTGAACACATGGCAATTAGTTCTTCGAATTCTTAAGCAGAGTTTGATTTTCTCAATCTTATTCCAAAGAAAGAGGTTTGGTACGACTGAGACAAACATTCTCCAAGATTGCATGACTTTTTTTTCCTAGTGCCATAGTTTTCTCCTGTTTTTCGGGTCCACTGTACAAAGACTTCTTTTCAAGTAAAGTTTTTTTTTGCAATCTGCTGGAATCTAAAATGATTAGAATCAAACTCTGCAAAATCATCATCATCATTCCTTCTGTGGAGCATACAGCATGCTTATCATCCATTGAATCCATGTTTCTTTTCTTTAATAACATACATGTGTGTTGTACATTTCGTACATATCAAGTATTTCCTGTGGAAATATACTTTAGAGAGATGAAGTGCCTCAGCAATTGTTTTCATTGGAATTAAATCATAGGACTAAGTCAAGAGAGTGGCTGTTGTAAATTTTTCTGGGCTTTCAAATTGAATGATACAGTGCTTTGTGATTGGCCAGCTTCTGTCCAATAGAGAGGCACTTCATCTTTTCAGGAAGACTCAAAATCTTGAACTAGCTTCTTGAGGATGCTAAGATTCTTGCTTGTGCTCCTTTGAGGGAGTGATGCTTACTGAAGACATCTTTAAGACATTTCTAAGAACTCTTTGCCATGCGAAACCATCTATCATGGTCCCTCTTGTTTCTTTCCTCCCTCCCCGGCTCGTGCCAAGCAGAGCGTGGTGAGTGGGCCCTCCGTTTGTTTGCAGGTGTCGTCATGGTGAAGTTCTGTATCTGTGTTGTTGTCGCTGCTGCTCTGGTGCTTGTCTTGTCATGTGTTGTGCTCTACATAAGAGTAACAATGTCACCTACACCTTCTGTAAGTCACCACACCAATTCTTCTTGACTATACAGGTCAAGTCAAACGATGGGAAGTCACAAGATTTCTTAATCTGACCATGCAACTGTTGTTTCATTTTAATCTTTTTTTGTGGACATCTGAGCCCCTAGTTTTGGTGTTTTTCATTTTTTCTTACACAGCACTTCCTTTCTAAATACCACTCTTTCAGTCTCAAATATATATATATATATATACAGTCACACACTGTGTCAGCTTTTGGTGTCAATATTATTATCAATGTAGAAAAAGTGTTTGTATCATGTATAATCAGAAAGTAACCTATAGGCAGAGGTCACCCTGTGTTCCAGTGAATTTGGTACCTGCCAGTTATTTTGTACACATGTTTTTATTTTCAGAGTGCCAACATTGTTTACCCAGGCAGTCCAGGCAGAAATTATACTGACTGTTAGTAGAAAAAAAAGATATTGTTAACAAGAAACTTACTTGATTTTAACTTGAAAGTTCTTGATTTCTTATGTTCTATTGTAGGACGGACAATCTAGGACAATCCGCCAGTTCCAGTTCACCGATTGGCCAGAGCAGGGCGTGCCAAAGTCTGGCGAGGGATTCATCGATTTCATTGGTCAGGTCCACAAAACAAAGGAACAGTTTGGACAGGAGGGGCCAATCACAGCCCACTGCAGGTCAGGGGTCATTTGGAATATAGTGTTAAAGACCTGTATATACTAGTAGTATTTGCCTTCCCTATGGTGAAATTGCATTGTTTTTCTTTTTGTGGTGAATCTGAAGTAATGATAAAAGAAAAATTAGTACTAATACTCTACCCGTTGTACCTAGCTGCATTTTCTGAACTCTCCTCTTGAAATGCAACCAAACAAATGCTATATTATGGCTGTATGTACATGATGAACTCCCTCCTTGTCTCCTTGTATTTTCTGAACTTTCTGCTTGTAATGCTACCAAGCAAACACGGAATATTTCCTGTATGTATATGTACATTTGGATGGGAGACCTGGTGCATCCCCATCTTGTAATCAGCCAGCAAAAGGGTATGCAACCCTGTAAGGGGTGGTATAACCCTGTCATGTGTAAACACGTCGACTGATGGTGATGATGATGTTGTACATGTATACTAACGATGAACTATCTCCCTGTAGTGCGGGTGTCGGTCGGACGGGTGTGTTCATCACCTTGGCGATCGTGCTGGACCGGATGAGGTACGAGGGCGTGGTGGACATGTTCCAGACCGTCAAGATGCTGCGCACACAGAGACCCGCCATGGTACAGACAGAGGTAGGCACACGTTTGTCTGTTTGTTTGTTTGTTTATTCAGACCAGTCTGTAGTATACCTACTGGATGTATAACGGTATTATTGTGGACTGAGACTGAGCCATGGTACAGACAGGTAGGCACACGTTCGTTTGTTTATCAAAGACCTGTCTGTAGTACCTTCTACACGTTTTTAGATGTATAGCAGTACTACTAGAACTGTAATGACTCTCCATGATACAGAAAGAGGTATGCTTATGTATGATGTATCTGTATCTATATAGACTGTCGAACCACCCTTCAGTGTAACACACCAGCCTTGGAAGCAGCTGGACAGCTGAACTAATTATTTAAGCTATGTAGTGATGTCTCTACTGTACTTGGTGATGAGGTCTACTTTACATTAATTCTAACAAATTTTTGTTACATGTACTTGTAGTCACGTTTCTGAAATTAATTGCACAGTAGTTGTATACTTAGAGGTCAGATTGCTAAAGAATATACATTATTACATTAGTGGTGTGCCGGGGGGATATAACAACTTCTTAACATCGATCAATACTGTACTTAATTTGAACAATTTTGCCCTTGCAGGACCAGTACCAGTTCTGCTATCGTGCCGCGCTGGAGTATCTCGGCTCGTTCGACCACTACGCCAACTGCTAACATGTCCGGCCTTCGCAGCCAAACGCCACGGACTCGTTCGCTCCAAGCAGCCAAAATCTTTTGTACGATTCAATCAATCCAACACCGATACCTCATGGACCAAGTTGCAACGAAGAGACATCCTCGCTTGGCTACCACGCCGGACATGCGTTAGTTATAACCATTGTTGTGTTTGTTTACTCCAAGAGTCTGCTTTAGTTTGTGGTTAAGTTGGCACCAAATTTGTGCTCAACTTCTTCAAAATTCAGACTCGGTGGTCAAAAAGCATTAGGCACCTTGCAGATAAAGTCAGAAGTGCAAGTGTTGAAATTGAGGGTTGGTTAATTTCTTGATAGCGATGGACATTGTTTTGAACCACTTTCTCTATAGCAGGCCTATACAAGGAAGTCTGAAATTTGGTTATGGTTGTTGGTTGACACAGACTCATAAAGCAACATGTATTACACTGCACACAACCTCTACTCAAGTCACTTACTGCCAGAGATACTCGAACAATCAAGAAGGACAGATAGCCTCAGCATCTTAGAGGGAAAATTGAGTTCGTCTGAAAAAACAAGAAGTGCCGAATTTGTATCATAATGTTGTGATGGACAAACAACAAAATTCTGTACATAAATTTTTGTACCTGTATTTTTAGTAGCTGTACTTTTAGTTGTGAATATATTTTGCATAAGGGATGGAGATCCGAAGGTTGCACAGTGCTACAGGACTGGGTAAAAATCCAGACTTGTCAGAGCATGGCTTATGTTTTGAACATGTACCTATGCACGTTTATGTGCATTGTTGAAGAATCCAACCATTGTATGATAATACGCCAATGAATTTTTCGTATGATATCTCATTAGTTGTATTTACGTTGTTCGAGTGATGAGCCAAGAGTCTCATATCAAATATTTTTGTATGACGTTGAAATTGTATTATCCTCGCTTTCAGCAAATCCTAGGTTGTATTTCGTAGGTTTGATCTTCGTTTGTAAGCTAGACAGCTTGTCTGTGTTTAAGATATCACTTAACATAGCAAAGAAAAGATATGCGAATGTGTGTGTATGTATGTATGTATATATATGTGGGGAGTTTCGACATATGATGCCATCATCGACTTGGCAACTCCAAAAATGGTGTAAGGGACCTGACCTGTACTCCTATCATAGATTAACTAATTTCTGGTGAGTTTTTGTTTCCTAAGACATGCTCCTAAGTCTTCAACAATTCATTGTGATTATTTGTACACCTTTTGAGATACAAACTTCCTAATATCTATGAATCTTTTTGACATTTCTCTCATCAGAAAAGATTTCTTTAGGCACTACGGAACGTAATGTACCCGGCTGCAAGTTTGTAATCCCGTTTTGTTGAAGATGTTTGTAGGAGTCAGATGAAATGGTGGTTGGCCCTTGCCTCTTACTAAGTTATGTTCATTTCCTTATTGACTCAACTCCCCAGATACACATGCAACATTTTGTTAAGTATCTTAAACAAGTTTAACAACAGTATAAAATGCAGAAAATCAAGATTTTCGTTGAACTTTTCCTGTTTGGAATAGCTGTCTCAAAGATTGTCAAACTTCCTACTGCCAATTTTGATTACTTTGTTGATGGGCTTGTCTGTCAGAAAGTGAATACGTCTGTTACACTGTAATGTCCGACGGTGCTAAAACCTATGATACCGCAAGAAGGATGTAAGATATTTGCTTGTATGTAAAATGTAATGAAACTTCACCTGTGTGCTTGTACATTTTGAGTATTGTGAAAGGTTGTAAAATGACGGGGGATGCCTTGTGTTCTGTAGATTGTTTAGAAGTTCTCCAAAGCATCAGTTCTTGTTTCGCCTCTTGTATGAAAGTGATGTCACCAATTGTAACACTGCAACTTGGCCAAACTTCTCTGAAAACTTTTTGTAATGTGTTTTCGAAGAACGAAATCATGGATGTATCTTACAACCAAGCAGAAGTTCCTGTTGATAAGTGTTATTTAGTAGATGATCATTGTCTCAAGATTAACAAAGTAGAAATTGTCACAGCATAGCTCTGCAGATTTTGACATCTGAAACCAAGCCTGTACTGTACGTACCCCAGAGCTCATTAACCAAATTTATTCCAAACTCAAGATTCAGAGTTTCAGAAAAAGAATGCTTGAACCAAGTGGAGCATGTCAGCTTTGGCCAACTGACGTGCCAGAAATGTTACTGAGAAATAGAGAGGGCTTCTGCAGACTATGTGCAGGTTTTGTTCGTTGGTTGTGTGGTTAATTTACAGTTCAAACAAGTTAATGGTGCCATGAAATACTTACCTGACAGTATAGTGACCAGTTTTATGGTTATGGGTGGTAACTTAGCGTTCCAGCTGTGTTTCGAACAAGTCAGTGAATCGATTGTATTCAATACTGCGAAACCACGAAGCAACACGAACATGTCAAGTTTAGAGCGTAAGACCAGCCCAAGTTTATGTCTTGGTTCGAAATTGTAAAAAAAGATTGTTTAGCGGTAAGGAACATGCATGACTAAAGTATCACATACTTTGTCATGCACACATGTAAAAAATTATACATATATATCATTTCATTTCATAGTAGTACCTAACATGCTGCATTCAGTCTTAGATTTCAAAATCTGGAAGAAATGTATTGGGAAAAACTGAGAACCAAGTTATAAGGTTGGTGTGGTCTGGAGCAGTTTACAGTAAGATGTGTATAGAGAGTTGGCACTGTAACGTCTGTAGTTACTAGATCACCATGTTCGAAGGTAATCAGCCCCATCATTTGTATTTACGCATGTACAAATTTTGCCAAAGATTGCTGATAAGCAACGCTTGTTTGGAATAAATTGTCTGAAAGTTAACTAGCTCTCGATGTATTTTCCTTCTGTGTGCTTGCATGAGTGTGAGTGAATGTGTGTGTATGTGTGTTTGTAGAGCAAGATGCGATACATGAAAGTTTTAAAGGATAATTGAACAACAACAAAATTGTAGCAATCAACAGCACGGCTAAAAGATAGCTTATTCGTCTAACAAACATAACTTGTATCATCTTTCCACATTGATACTATTGAATGCGAACTATTGCGTTTCAAAAGGAGAAATATGTGCCAGTGGGGCTCTCGGATGTTTAAACGTTTCAAGTAGTTAAACATTTTCCCGATTTCATTACGCCGATTTGCATGCAATGATATTTTTGGCCACTAGGGGACGTTTTTGATCCATGTTGAAGAATAAGCTGTTACAAACGTACTAGGTCAAGCAATGCATTTCAAACGTATGAATGTCAGTGAGGCCCCAGAGTAGCTATATACATTTTCCTGCCCGTGGACACCGATTTGCCTGCAATGATATTTTTGACCACTAGGGGGCGGTTTTGACCCATGGTCATTTCTCCTAAAAATTGACAAGGTCTAAAATTTATGTTATTATATCCTTAAATGCAAGTTATGTTTGGCACAGGAGTACAATTAACGCTACTTTATGTTATATTGTAGCCTGGGTACCATCCGGATAGTAGTTCGCTCCCAACAACAGAGAAGCAACTGTATATAATGACAATGAAGTTTATTGCATATTCATTCATGCCCTGTGTTCATGCCCCATTGGGGCTAAATGCAGTCAGTTTGGCAAAAAAGGTAGTAAACGTAAAGTTATACATATACTATAGTTTACATGCATCTTCTCTCTTCCTAAAACATTTGTAGATGAACTTACAGAGATTTTCCAGTATATCGTGGTCAGATGATGACATGAGATATTTGACCATATCTTCCTTCGTTATTACCTCCATGAAATTTCATGGAGGTTATATTTTACCCCGCGTTTGTCTGTGTGTCTGTGTGTCTGTGTGTAAACAAGATAACTCTTGTGCTCAGGAAGAAGTGACATAAGTTTGGGCCCCCTAGCGTCTAGTTTTGGGATAGCAGGGGCATTTTTGTCAAAAACTTCTGACGAGGATAACTCAAGAAGGGAACAACGGATTTTCATGATTTTTGGTATGTAGGTACCTTGGGCAATGTTGTACAAGATGAAATACTAATTATGCAAAATAGGAGCAAATTTGCATAATTAATGACAACATTCAATCATAGCAGTTTTTTCTATGTATCTCTTGTCTTGGACGTTATATGGTCTTGACATTTGGGTGGTAGATAGCTTACAGTGTCATGACAAAGTGGAGCAAGTTTCAGCCCCCTAACATTCAATTTAGGAACTGCAGGGGCATTTTTGTCAAGACATTCCAAAGAGGATAACTGCAGAAAGGATTAACGGATTGTCATCATATTAGGCATGCGGGTACCTTAGGCAAAGATGTTCATAATGATATACATGTTATGCAAATGAGGACTTAATTTGCATAAGTAATGAGGAAATTGTATAATTCCATTGTTTTGAATAACTGGGATTCAATATATTTAACACATGTAGATTATTAATAGGTGTAACATAAGTGGATACCAAATATGCAAATTTTGAACTGATTTGCATAATATATGCAAAAATGGCAAAATCGCTTTAACAATTAATGATAAGAATTTTTTTTAATTTCAAATAAATGATGCCAATAAGGGTCTTCTCTGTATATCATTCGCAATGCAATGAGGCAAAATTACTTGACAAAGGTATGATCTCAGGGAAATAATGTGACATGAACAATCAGAGAGATTGATTTCTGCTTTAAAGCCGGCATTCCAGGGTCACTTAGGTGAAATCCGACACGAGCACAAAGTCGTGCAGGTGGCATGCCTCACCACGAATGACAGGAAGTTAACTTCTGGCTTCTGGCAAAGGAGGTCGTGCAGCATCTGGCGATGCCTTCCAGGGGTCACTTACGTGGCCTTTTTAATAGCCCAGATATACTGTTGTTGTGCTGGCTTGAGACTTCTCTCTTGCTTTAAAAACAGGCTTTTTGTCTGTTCTTGTTGGGATTTGTTGCTCTCTTTGAATGTCAAGGAAGGTTTTTCTTCGCACGGGAGTTTGTTTGGACTGAAGATAAGACCAACCGGTAAGTACAATGTCTTTAAAACTATCTACATTTAAACCCTTGAAGTCGAGCCTGAACTGTCACCCTGAATATTTGTGCATTCCACTAGTTACGTGTGTAAGTTGGGTTTCTAAGTAACAAATCGATGATACTGCTGATGATATTGCATAGATATTACCCTGGGCATAAAGTTGTGATAGATGATGTTTTGATGTCTTGGGGGCCAAGTGTGATATTAGATATTATACAACAATTTGTATTTAACTGAACGCTCAGTGTATTGAAATTGAGGAAAAGATCCATACCCTTCCAATCATAAGAAGTAAACGCATAATATTAAGTATTTGTCAGTAGAGTTTATATTCTAAGGGCTGATCGCTCGCATTCAACCACAGTGATGCTAAATTCATACCGTCAGTTTGATAATTTAGAATTTTTCCTGTGACGACTCGACATTGAACATTTATCTGTGGCTCTTAATTGAAGGCTATTGGACATATGCTTTTACTGACTTCAATCTAATCTCTGTTTTACTGTGTAGGCTTGAATATAAAGAACCCCTGCATTTGTAGACATCTGTGCATCAAGAGTTACCTGAACACAATTTCCTTGAGAACAACTATTGATGGCACGACGGAAACCATCTGCATTGTCCAACGCAAATCTGATTTATTGCAGTTGTGAGTCGGACCTGTGACCTTTAACATCAACACCTGAAACATTAGACTACAACAGTGCTAAGTCCCAGTAGTGAGCAGAAGTACTGCAACCAGTTATTTACCCCGTATAGAAAGGAAATATACCATCATGCCTCGATGCAAATCCAAAAGTGTGGAGCAAAGAAGAAAGTTAATTGCACAGTACAATAGCAGGCAAAGAGACTATCTAAACTTCTTTGCACAGAGAATCTTTAAATTTTACTTTTCAGCACTATTGACGATGCATATTTGATAGTCATGTGTGCAAAAGTTTAGGTATGGATTATATAAATATGACATATGAATTATATGTTTATATGTAAGTATGTCATATCTACATATATGTATATAGAAAGAGAGAGAGAGATACTTGTATATATTTGCTATAGAAATAGATGTATATATTTGCTTGTAGCTTCAAAGATATAAATACATGCCGACATAGATAATGAGCACTGTTATATATATTTTGCAAAATCAGTAAACTTCTTACATCAATGTGTCTCAGGTGTTTGTATATTTTCATTTATAATTTCGAGATATACTAAAAAATTAAGTATTACAATTAACGCATAAAATTTACAAAAGCTCTAAATATTCATGGAGGTATGAGGTCGCAGAACTCTAGTTTGTGCATATTTCTGATCTACATGTGTATCATTAATGGATGTATTGCGCAGATCATTGTACAGTGAACACTTTAGGACAAAATGTATTTCATTTTCTACATGTACGTAGTTCTTATCGCAAAATATACATAGTCTATCATTAGGAAGAGTTCGGTTGTATCTACCAGCTTCAATTTCCAAAGGGTGATCGCTGATCCTTAGTTTAGTCATGGCTTGGCGATAGCTAAAGTTTGTTATATCCAGGTATTTTTCTTTTTCGTACAAATGCTTAAATTTTCTGTAGGTTACTAGGTTCTTAGCTCATTACCTGCATGTATGCAGGTATGGTTTTGATGCTGGTGGGAACTTTTCGGTAACCGGGGATGTAGGGCGCTGTATCTCGTGAACGGATGGTGCGAGCACGACGATTTTTGGTACGTGGGTTGGGGGTGGTAGCCTAACACTCAGGTTTGATTTTGGGCCTCCTGGCGTTTGAACTTGACATTGCAGGTGGCATTTTTTGTGTTTTTGGGGCACTTTTGGCGCTGTGTGTCCGGAACGATACGCGCGATTGCGACGATTTTTGGTGCATGGGTGGGGGGTTGTTGCCTGTTGCCTAGGATTGACTTTGGGCCTTGTCGCGTTTGAACTTGACCCGGCAGGTCGAATTTTGTGTCCGAGAGGGGTGTTTCCGGAGTTATATCTTCTGAACGGCTGGTGCTGGCGCGATGATATTTGGCACATGTGTCGGCGGTGGCTGAATCATGCTCAATTTTGATTTTGGCGCCCTTGGTGCTTGAACTTGACATTTTAGGTTACCTTTTGTGCGGGCACGGGGCGTGCGCTGTATCTCCGGAACGCAAGGTACCATTGTGTTGCTATTTGGTACGTGAGTTGTTTGTGGTGTCCTGGTGGTCAGGTTTGATTTTGGGCCTCCTAGTGCTTGAACTTGATACTGTATAGGTTGATCCTGTTTTTGTGTGGTTGGGGCATCCTCCCAATATCTGCTTGGTTTTAAAAACAGATTATGGTTGGGTGTAGAACCATCATCTGGCCTGGGCCACCTTCAATGTATCAGGTTACTTAGTGGCACTGACAGTTTGCCAGATGACGGGAGTGTACAAGATTATATATCTGTTGGTCAGGTATAATTGGAGTTTGCTTATTACCTGCATGTATGCAGGTATGGTTTTGATGCTGGTGGAAACTTTTCGGTAGCCGGGGATGTAGGGCGCTGTATCTCGTGAACGGATGGTGCGAGCACGACGATTTTTGGTACGTGGGTTGGGGGTGGTAACCTGACACTCAGGTGTGATTTTGGGCCTCCTGGCGCTTGACCTTGACATTGAAGGTGGCATTTTTTGTGTTTTTGGGGCACGTTTGGCGCTGTGTGTCCGGAACGATACGCGCCATTGCGACGATTTTTGGTGCATGGGTGGGGGGTTGTTGCCTGTTGCCTAGGATTGACTTTGGGCCTTGTCGCGTTTGAACTTGACCCGGCAGGTCGAATTTTGTGTCCGGGAGGGGTGTTTCCGGAGTTATATCTTCTGAACGGCTGGTGCTGGCGCGATGATATTTGGCACATGCGTCGGCGGTGGCTGAATAATGCTCAATTTTGATTTTGGCACCCTTGGTGCTTGAACTTGACATTTTAGGTTACCTTTTGTGCGGGCACGGGGCGTGCGCTGTATCTCCGGAACGCAAGGTACCATTATGTTGCTATTTGGTACGTGAGTTGTTTGTGGTGTCCTGGTGGTCAGGTTTGATTTTGGGCCTCCTAGTGCTTGAACTTGATACTGTATAGGTTGACCCTGTTTTTGTGTGGTTGGGGCATCCTCCCAATATCTGCTTGGTTTTAAAAACAGATTATGGTTGGGTGTAGAACCATCATCTGGCCTGGGCCACCTTCAATGTATCAGGTTACTTAGTGGCACTGACAGTTTGGCAGATGACGGGAGTGTACAAGATTATATATCTGTTGGTCAGGTATAATTGGAGTTTGCTTATTACTCTTTGTGGTGTTTCTAGAGCTGTATAGTACTGAGTTTTAAGTTCCGGTACAAGTTCCTTTACCCTGTTGGCAATCATACTATATACAGGTAATTTGTTGTTTTGGGCTAGTCATATTCGCTTGGTTTTTGGGCCTGCTTAATCTATGGTACAGGCAGGGTTAAGTGGTGGAGGCTTAGCTTTGTTCTGTTTTGAATTCAGTATCGTTTGTTGCATTTTGTCGCGGCAAATATATGATGAAATTCCCCTTCTAAGCAACTGCTCATTGGTTTGCGGGGATGTTTGCTGGGTGTTTGCTCTGACTACAACAGCTTCTGAACTTTTCAAAGCTTCCATTGCCAGCAGCTTGCCATCTATAAATGGGATTGACAAGGACATTTTTCATAGTAAATTGTGCTGTTAAATTTGGCTTAGATACTACAGGAGATTTAGGTTTGGGTTGGATGGATTGAATGAAAATATCATACCACCCTGGGGACTAACTGTTGCTGCTGCATGGGGGCTACCACTATTCATATTGTCTAATGTCTATGGAACTACAGATAAAAGTATCATTGGTCAAATTATGCAAGTAACATTCCGATGTCAAGTGAATAACACCCCAGAAATAAATCTTTAATGAATATCATTGGAAGAACACAAACCAAGGAGACTTAGCAGCTGCATTGGGTCAGTACATTGAAATAGGAAGATATTAGTATATCATGTGACAGAGTAACCACCCGTTTCTGGTATACTTAGCCGATAGTATCGTTAAGTGGGAGTCATTCTAAGCCGATAGTATCGCATAAGATCGAGCCTTTCGACCGTCAACGGGAAGTTCTTTACGATAATATCGAAGTCAACGTAAGTCTGAAGAAGTCTCGCGCGGTGCGTGCCGGTATGGGACGGGGTCATCCCAGCTGCGGCAGTACCTCCTAGCTGGTGCGTCGGCCATTTTCACGTAGTGTTTACTCGCTGACAAAGGTTCGTCTTTAATATCTAACATTTGTTATGATTTACCCGTAATCTACACGGGGAGATGGCATATTTGTCTATCGTGTGTTTTCTGCCACCAACAAACCGCCAAGTGCGGCGCATGATATACCGTTAATGTTAACGTTTAACGTAAGTTACAGTATCACCTTGGCCAAGGACGTTATACAATTCACACGGTGTGTGTATGAGACAGTTAAAATGACATTGAAATAAGCCCAGGTGTGGCTGGACAGACTAGAATTGGGTGATAACTTAATTGGCCTCAGGTTTCATATTCTCCTTCTTTATTAGATTACATTCCAAAGTAAACGTAACTGTGGGGTGTAAAGTTAACCTTGACCTCACAAAGCGTTTCGAAAACAGAGTTGCAAAATGATCATTATGCAAATAACATCTCCACTTCCCTGATTTTTTTTTAAAGTTGGATACGGTATGGAAAATTTATTTTCAAGGACTCACAGTCC
Source organism: Branchiostoma floridae (assembly GCF_000003815.2). Lineage (NCBI taxonomy): Eukaryota > Metazoa > Chordata > Leptocardii > Amphioxiformes > Branchiostomatidae > Branchiostoma > Branchiostoma floridae. The sequence continues at coordinate 16,400,972 of NC_049993.1, forward strand.
TATGTCAACAGGCCAGGTGTATCTTGACTATAGTAGAAACAACTTGTTTAAACACATACCAACGTGATGGTGATTATGTAGCTTTTAATTTTTGTTTGTTGTTGTCCTTGTATTATTTTGCTAGACACCAGCTTCATGGTGCTTGATTTATATACTCATATGCAAACTCTAGCCCCAGACTATTATATATAGAGAGGTTCATTTTATAACCTGCATGCTATGGTCCAAGTAACAATGTATTACTGACATACAACTGTTTGTTTGTTATTCTGAACAAGGTCTGAGGTTTTATGTATTACCAGGCATTGTTCTGAAGATTGAAAGAAAGATTAAGAAGAATATTAAGTTTGTTTCTTTCTTAAGTTTGGTGAATGTGTATTGTACGAGAATAAATGACTGTACCATTCTATAATTAAGGATTAATGACCCGGCCCAAGGTGTATATGGTGTCATAGTAACGCCTTGGCCTTTGCTATAACCACCGAATAAAACCACAGAGTGAGCGAAGCAAACAAGGTGGTTTGATGAGGTGTAGCTATTATCATATACCCGAAAATTGCAAACTCCTGTATGACGCATAGATCCGTTGGTACGTGTGAATTGCTTTGTCAAATTTCTGAGAATTTACATCTGTTGGTACACATATTTGTAAGGAGACTCGGAGCCGCCGTTTGAATCAGAATCACTAGCTCCTGAGTTTGATACTCGCCATGCACGGCCCCGGGCATGACGGTGGAGTGACACCCACCGAGCCTCTCGGCTAATCTGTCAAAAAGGGTGCACAAAACACCAGATTTGGTGCTCCACTGCGTCAACATCTGCAAACTTGCCACTAAGACCCACAAATTTTGTTTTTTTACACCTTTATTCAATACTTCCAACCAATGTGGATTGCCTACTTCAAATATCTTGTGTAGAATTGATTTTTAAGCATGCTTTAAGCTTGGTATGGCCTGATTTTTGTGCCTGCCTTATATATATTAGCTTACACAACAGCCTAATCTTTCTGATTTGTCACTCCTTGACTCAAAATAACAAATTAAAGAAATCCAATTGTAGTGGCTAATAGAGAAGACCTAAAAACTACCAAAATCTTAAGAGCATCTGATGTGTGGATGTATAATGTATTGGAATAGTAGTCATGTTCACTACTACTGTGTTCATCAGCCAGTGATATTATCCCTGCAATAACGTTAACAGTTACTGACTGTATCCTCACCTAAGTATATGTTAGGTGGGACATTTTGCCCTGTTCCTTTCCCTGGAAGAAAATTGGATTATTTCCATGTTACCATGTACAAAGTAGCCACAAACAACCATTTTTGTGATGAAAATCCCCAAAAAATTTTGGAAGGCTTCATAGGTCTACAAGTTTAAAAATAAAAGATGACATGTTCCTGAGCATATATTTATTATATTTCTAAGCTATTCCATGATCAGATACTTAGGAGAAATATAGCATCTTAACTATCATGACAATTAAATTAAGAGCAAGTGATAGTGCACATATTCAAGGCAAAAATTAGCTAATGGCAGTAAAGCGTTCAACATTTAAGCCTGCATGGAAATGAGTGCCAGATGATTAAATGAAATAAAAGCTCCTTGATGAACCCCATAACAGGTTTTAGGTAACCCAGTTGTATATTTTTGGAGCTGACAAAAGCCAGATGGATACATGTGCCAAAAAAAGTGTATGAAAAGCAAAATACTAATGTCTGAGTTTACAAGTTGTAAAGTGTGATGATTGTGGGAAATCTATAATGGCCAAGTAGAAATCATAGAAGCTTTGAACAGGAACACCTGATAAAATGTTTTGCATCACAGTGCCCCATACACTGCTTGTTCATATTGCAAATAGGAAATATGAATTAAGCACTACAAGATCATCTACAGTATAATTCTATTGCATGTGGCCTGTTTACATCCTTGCACAACTTTACATTTAATGTTTTATAGGATGTTGTTGGGTGTTATAATGGATGGTAGACAGTATTCAAATGTAAAGTGACCTCTTTCACCTTCTGAACCTTCAGGTATGGGAAAGAGAAAGTTTGAGGGCATCAGTTGCTCCAGGCCAAGGACGCCTAGATTCCCGATAACTTCATGCCGCCTGGATGGCTCTAAGGAGCATGGCTTCGTCTACCTGCCTGGTTCAAGTTCTGTTGAGGTACCTGGAACTGGGCCATCTCAGCAGCCAGAAGCATACTTGCCACCACCTGCTGATCCGGTTGAGCTGGACCAACCTACAACTGCATCAGTCTCATCAAATAGATATAGAGCAGAGAAAGAGAAAGAGCTGGCCAAGTGGGAGGAGCTGAGAGATCGTCTCCTGGAAACAGCCACACAGATGGCGGCACCAGCCAGCTACTTGTGTTCCATCTGCAGCAAAGAGGAAAGTTCCCCCATAAGCTGCGAGGAGTGTGGCCCAACTGTAACCTATTGCCCGGAGTGCTGTGTGAAATGTCACAGCACTCCATCACATCACCCAAAGCAATGGCTGGTATGTACATGCCTTTTGAAACTGGATAAATCAAGATGGATTGAAACAGATATCCATTTGATACATATGTTTGACAAAAAATCAATTTGTGCTCATTTCAACTTAATTTGCATAGTCACTGATACTTACATGTATTTTCAAAATAAGAAAAGCATTATTATGTACATTAAGAGTACTGATAAGGATGTTGATATTTTGCTTAGATAATGTTATGAGTTAATCCTAAAAAATCTGCTGGAATTTTGTGATAGAGGTACATGTACAGGGTCATGAAACACTAGTTGTGCATATGTTTTGTTTTTCTTTAGATTTAATTGTTACATCTTGCAGGTATGTTGCCATCAGTATTGATATGTATGTACTGTCATATAATGTTTTTGCTAACTGCTAGTCATTACCAGCTATCCTAAGGGCTTGGAGTATGGATCTTTTGTTGTTAACTGTGCATTTGGAAACTGTCAAAGCTGGAAGACTGAGGAAAGACATCTCTACTAGTAACTTCTAAGCCTCATATTGAGAGTTATTGACTGAGAGTTTGCAAGAGTGATGTTTTTAAAATTTCCATAGGATGTTACCACATTTAGTGGGTGAGAATGGGTGCATAGAAATTTAAGCTTTACACAGCATACCATTTTATTTCTTATTCCAGGAGGACTATTACCAGTATGAACCTTTTGAACCTACCACCTCTGAGAACATCATCCTAGAGAGACCAGACCACAAGGACTGTGCTAACAGAATACTGAAGCCCTTCAATGTTTTCGACAGCACAGGTGCAGCAAACAGTTTCATTTGCCTTAGAAGTTCAGTTTTGGTACACTTCAATTTCACCATATGAGTAACTTTCAATTGATGCAGTCTGACTGAAAGGACATTCAATTTTTGGCCATGCCTCGGGGGCGTGCCAAATTGTCTATTATTGTATTCTGTCTGCAAAAATAATCTAGGAACTGTGAAATACATTTTACTTTTTTGGTTACACGCAAAATTGCAAGCGCAAGGACATGTATGGATGTTGGGCAAGCCGGGCACCCAACACCATCCTGCCAGCAGATAATCTTGTACAATACTGAGAAGTATTTCAATATGTTTGCTTTCTTGGTACACATTCTTACACTACTCTAATGGGAATTCCAGTGGCACTGCCCAACACTACCTCTCTCAGGCTATCAAATCCAACATTACCTCCTTCATTGGAATTCCAACAATGCCTCTCTGGCCGGAATTCCAACATTGCCACTGGAATGCCAACACTGCCACCATTTTATTTTTGGAAAATGAAAAAAAAAATGGACATTTGAATCTGTCAGAAGCAACTAATGAAACTGGTGTGGCCTTATACTGCTATTTCTAATCTGATCTCTAAGAAGCAGGTGTGTAACTATCATGATTAAAACAAACCTCCAGACTAACGTTTTGACAAAAGTGTACTCGTGTGCCCTTAACCTAAAAGACTTACTAGTAGGTGCAGCAACCAGCTAAGGCAATAACTTGATGTTATTATTGCAATATGAAAGCAATAGCAAAATCCAAGCTTTGGACATAATGTGACAATACAGTTTTGACACAGATGAGGGGATTTGGAGCATTTTCATCTAATAGATTTTTTACCTACAAACAGGTGATAGGCACATTGGGTGTGCTTTATGGACATTATCATCAACAAAAAGTATAAATTTGTATGTGATATTAAGTTAGGCCAGGACTTCAGTCTAACCATATCACTGCTATGTTTAACCCGTTTTCAGGTCGACACTCCTTCTGGAGAGTTTATGTATGCTCCCACGAGGAAGAGGCCTGCACCCTTCTTCGCTTTGGGCTGTGGGCAGCCAGCGCTGATAGACCCCAAACGGCATTTTCGACATCTTTGCTAGAGTGGCTAACTGCACTGACGTTGGAGTGTCAAGTGTCTGTGCTAGGGTTTTGTAACGCCTTGCGGTGGAGGCATAATCTTTCAGTACCTGAGGTAAAAGATCATTTTGAATGTGTTTGGGCAGGTCAGGTTACATATTACACATATGAAGGTAACTGATTATCTGTGTTTCATATTGAAATTCACTTTCATCACTGCCTTTGGCTCTGTTTCTTATTTTTTACCGTACAGAGAATTCATGATGTGTTTTCACCATATTGTACAGAAGAGGTTCGTCGTACATGTTCTTATACCTGAATTAGACCATACCATTGGATTGAGTGTTAAAATGCGCGCCTCTTATGTCCGCAAATCCAATTAACATCAAAATCAAACGGGTACAATGATAATCATTGAATTTCAAATTGCAATGACCCAATATCTGTTACAAGCCCCTTTGAGCGACAAAATAATGACCACAGCAATCAGGACACAGAAATGTAATAGAATGGCTCATTGGAAACTAATGACCGTAATACGCAACTTTACATCTCAGATCCTTTTTGTATCAGGTGGGGGTGATGAAAGGGAATTTATCATGCACCTGAACAAACATCTTGATACCCAATTATTTTTTGGGCCCAGACTCTTTTAGAGTACATTATCGGATTAGTACAGGACCTTATCCAAAACAAGATTTTAAAGAACCTAAACATCCATAAGATGATGTTACAGTAACATAATGTAATTCTCTGTAAGATAAAGTTATATAATCATCTGCTTGGTATATCCACATATAATGATGGTGACATTTAAATACACCATGAAAATGTGGTGACACATATATAGCAAACATTGCTATCCATGATATAACTAATGCACAACTTAAATTAAAGCACTCGCACACCTTAGTTCTGCATTATAGTTTGTCAGTCATTCATGGGCATTACTTGCAAATGGTATATGGGGTTCTTCATCCAAACAGTCATATATATGGGATGTTAGCACTGATGTGTGAAGCATTGCAGTGACAGCTTTCTATTCTCTGTAAGGTAAACCTTTTGTACAAGGCGTTGATTGGGGAACCAATGGCAGAGTTCCACCACTACATACATAGGAAGAGGACTCTGCAGCATCTTTGCTCACAAGCAGGCAGTGGGACTGAATGCCCTGCCTGTCCAAAGGTTAGGACTTTTTTCCATGCATTTCAAATGTCTATAACAGTGTAAAGAACTGTATGATTGTCTTTTCCACAGCAAACCGATGTATTTTTCTGTGCTTATTCTATACCTAACCCTCATCTATTAATAAATATTTATACTTTTTCTAAATTGTTACTTTTTTACAAAACTTTTTCTAAACAATAGGATGATGGGAATCTGATGGTGTCGCTTGATGCGAACTTCGGCCTTGTGCGAAAAAGGACCGCAGGTAGCAGTTCAAGAGCACCGCTGCACAAGGACCTTTACTTCCTTGACGATGCCGCTGTACAGGACTTCATGTCCACCTACTCAGAGGAAGTTAAACCAGATGAGGTGATTGTGATGTCTACCTGTTTCATGTGACATTGATGATGATGATGAATGGTTTATTACTATTATAATATTAGGGTAAAAAATAAACAAATATTAGAAGTGGCTGTTATTATCCTTTCATGCTTGCATCTTCATGTTCAAGATTAATGGTATGAAAATTAATTAATATATGTTTTACATATGATGTAGTCAGTAATGCACCTTACACTTACTCTCCAAGCAGAGGTTAGGCTAAGGCTGTGCAGATTATAATTGCTGACATGCCACTTACATTACTAAACCTGCAGTGGTCCACATAATTTTTCAAATGGATGAAAATATGTTTTTTTTCACCTGTCAAATGAAGGCTTCAAAGTTAAGTTTTCTGTGTTTAACAAAACTCAGATTGAAATGAAGAAAATGAGGAGTGCTCCTCCATGGTATCCTGTGTAGGTATGCATAAAAGGTCTTTCCATCATTGCTGTGATAGATACAGTCATAGATTCACCCTTCAGTTTCCTGATGTACAGAAGTTAAGATATATTTTGATGTGTAGCCAATGTGTCAGGAACTGTATTAAATGTTGCTTTATGCAGGATTGCAACAACTTTAAGGCTGGCAGCTCAGTCCGGTCTAAAGGGAGACAGGAAAAACTGCATGTAACAGGGGTTTTCGGGGCGGTATGTCGCCACAGCATGCCATTGAAATTCCTCAATATGCATCACGGTGAAAGGTTTGGCTTAAGCTTTCCTTTATTTCAAAATCTGTTTTCTGTTCTGCTTAATGTTTGTTTGGATGATAATGTTTTGGTAAGAGATATGGTAATGGCCATTACATGTCAAGCACTGATGGGCATACGAGGTCCAGAGTCTAGCAATTTAATGGCAATGATACAGTCAGAATTTCGTCTGTTGAAGAGGTTTGATTCATATCTATGGTTCAATATATATGTCATGTTTTGTTATAGATAATCAGTGTAGTCAGTTATTCTTCACCAGACTTCTACACTGGCTGACATATTACATCATTACTTGGCCAGACTAGGAGAATACCATACGATTGTAACTCAGTAAATCGAGACTTAACATGGCTTTTATTGACCATATAGATATAGCAACTCCTGTATTCTGATTCAACTGTTTTTCAGTCAATGGTAAGTCTGGTAGAGACTAGTAAGTTCTTTTTAACCCTGCAATTTTGTAAACCCTTTTGATTTTTTTGGTCTTGATGTAGGCTGGGATATCCTGTATACATGATACAGCAGCTTCTGTCGTCAGTCCAACCAGGGACTAATGTAAAACTGCTTGTCATGTATGACATCGCATGCATCATGACATCTCATCTACGTGTGAGTGACCTCATTCTTAAACATAGCTTTCATCGTGTCTTTTTCTTGTGCATACTAATGTGATTGAGATTTCCAATCTAGCCGGGCAAAATTGTGGATTTTTTCATCTGTCACTGCATGGGTATATTGTCTGGCATTGCAGACACAGCATCAGCAGGAATAGTTGTTTGATTATGAGAAAGAATTGTATTTTTTTTGAATGGTGTATATTTTGCTGAATTAAGTCCAAAACTGTTGTATATCATTGTTACATTTTGAGCATCATATGCAACTGTTCTTATAATTTTTCTTTTTTTTTTCTATTAGAATGCAGGTATGGATGAAATGTTGGACAGCGTCAAATTTGCCATTCCGATATTTCACTGCTATGGACATAAGGCTTCTTGTCAGGTACAACTTAACATTATCAGCAATATTTCCATGTGAGATCGCATAGCGGAGTGGCAGCATCTTTGTGCATTCATTTAATTTTTCATTTCAATGATTTGCATCTTGTAAATGACATTTGGCAATGCAGTAATCTACTAAATCAACACAAAATGCAAAATAAAGAATTCTTAATTTTCTTGAGCATTTTCTTGAGACTTTTCAACCAAACTTCTACTAAGTATAAGAAAATGAGTGCTCTAATGTGCAATTAATTCAATCTTTTATTACATTACCTGCACCCGAGTGCAGGCATGGTGTCAGCAAAAGTGTAGTGAGTTACTGTGATGTTAACTTTCCAATTATGACAATTTGGATAATAGGTCCTCTACAGCCCTAGACGCTTGGAGGGATTTGGCCTGACTGATGGGGAATGTGTTGAGAGGCTGTGGTCATTCCTGCGGAGATTTAGCTCGATTACCAAAGAAATGACCCCCAGTCACCGCACAGACCTCCTGACAGATGCTTTGCTACATTATGCCAGGAGGAAAGTTTCAGATATGCGTAAGTTTTAGCCATCTATATACAAAAATGTTGATGATATTACAATAAGATTCGTCTTCAGACCACAATTAGTTTTACATAATACGATGATGGCTACTGGTATGGCGAAAAATGTCTACCGGTACATGTCTTTTGTACATACTATAATGGCTATTGGTATTGAGAAAAACATTTACATACATCACGCAGTCAGATGCTCACTTGAAGTCACTGTGACTTAAGTTGCAAATATGACAAAATTGAGATACCCATACTTGTCATAAACCATGAAGCCGTAGAATTGTTAGAGGCGGGGAATACTGGTTATCCACAGATCAGCAACCACCTTACACGGTTGTCATTTGTTTTTATCACCTTTGTTACACTTAATATCTACTCTCTGAACCAAAGTTGAGAATCTACAGTAATTTAAGTTGCTTGTTAAATTCCCTGATTGTGTACCGGTGCATCAGGGATGAAGCAAGGGGAGATTGGGAATATTATCAGTGGAACTCACAGTTTTACTAATTTGTTTGTGTTACGTGAATCCCTGTAATTCTACAGCCATGAGCATCATGCAGTCGTTTGACAAGGCTGTGGCAACACACAACATGGCAGAAAATGAAATTGCAACTCTTCTGAACCAGTCTCAAGGTACAGTGTATTCTTTTTACAACAATTGAGTTTTGGCAAGAGGGATGTCAAGCTTGTTTGCTCCAATCAGGTATCTGCTATGGACTAGACTCCATATTGCAGTCTTCGGAACGGGGCCTTTTTTTTTGGGGGGGGGTGTTGGTCCGCGATTTTCAACGTTGGCTATGTTCTCTTGTGCTGGGAAAGGGAGTTTGACGAGGAAGGGAGTTTGCTGTGGAAGGGAGTTTGCCGTGATAGCCAGTTTCCGCCGTCTCTGCAGGGAAAATCGCGGACCCCCCCCCCCCCCCCCAAAAAAAACAGCCACGTTCCTACATTATACTGGTTTGTGAATGTTACACTCCCATACATATACTAGCATAGAGTAAATGAACAATACTAAATAGCTTGAGCCAACTACTTTTGTTAGAAATAGGGTTCCTGGCATTCCTGTCAGAGCTGACATAATGAAAAATAATTGAAAGTAAAAACATAATATTTTGTCTAATATAAAAAGAAATAAGACTAGCTGACAGTGATAAGGAAATGGAGTAATAATCAGCTCAACATTGCTTCCAAAGCTGTTTGCTGCTAACATATACCAAATGTCATATTGACAGTGGCAGTGACTGAAGAGGATGTGGAGATGTGGAGACAAGCTGAGATCGACACCATCACTGCAAGAAATAAAGAAAAGCCAAGCTGTAAGGACTCTGCTTTGCCTGCCATTTGAAATTTGTTAAGTAGTTAACTGAAACGGTTACAGTGATGTTGAATTCTGAGTGGAGATTGTTGACAACAGCTGGTTGAGATGTTATAACGTTGCTTCTGGAATATGGGTTTCAGTTTATTAACTACTGTAACTGTAACAGTATAACATATGGTCAGAGTATTAGATTTCATTGATAGTTAACATTACATTGTAGCAGAGGAACACTGATTTCCTACATAATATTAACTTGGTTGATCTCATCTATTCCAGCCACAGTGAGACAATGGAAGAAGGCATATGTCTTAAACTTGTCTGCCTTTGTATCATTAAGGTAAGTAGATCAGAAATGGCATAGCTAATGTATAATAATGACTACGCTGTTATAAAGACAAAATCAATATTTTCAGTGGAACATGCTTGTAAATCATACAAACTATAACTGTCATTGATCATTCAGTCAAAGTAGTGAGAACATCTGATGACAATTATGTACCCTTTGGAAATGGTCAGTGGTTAATGTGCCCGGATGTCTATTCAACAGAGAGGAGATTCAGTCTTGCAGAGATGGAAGTCTTCGTACAGCACTGTTGGCTCGCTACAGGGAGTAAGTGCAACATTTTCTTTCCTATCATGATGACCTAAGTGGTAGCTCTTTTTTGGCATTCTGATTCAATGTCATAAGGTATTGTCAACCTTATCATATACTTTATGTTATAGCAAAATGGTTATAGTGATCATTGATTTGTGAAAGGGTCCAATGAATGAGGAGTCATGATGGTTCACTTACCTTACCCTTAGACCTTAGGTCTTCCCGTGCCGTAACTAGACACATGTAATTGGGATAAGAATGTGCACATGTGCTCCTTTGGGCCTGAGAATAAAATTTTCCAACGGCAGTGGGGACTTTCTGGATTACCATTTATAGCCTGATGTTTGTGTGAGCTTTGACTGAAATATTGGAATGCAGAAGGTAAAAATGGCATAGATGAACATAATTAGATAGTAAATCTATAGATTTAATGACTAAATTTGCATTATTGAATTAAGTTTACATTACCTTAGTATCAAATTTTACTACTTACATCGTGAAGTAGTGGATTAGGGTGAGAGAGTTGAGGACAACTAGACAGATGTAAAGACACAAATGTCAACTCCAAAAAAGTGGAAAAGAATAGTTGTTAAATGTGCAATTACATAGGATTTTTAGGTGCATAATAATAGTGCTTTCTTTTCATGTTACACGAAAACACAGTATTCACTAAACATTGTCCTGTTCTTATACTTAAAGGTGTCTAACTTATTTTTCAGATTGGAGAAAAAGCTCACTGACACAGAGGGCATTAGGGGCATCAGTCGCTGGAAAGAGGATAGTGAAGAGTACAGGGCAACGATCCTCCATGTTGACACGGAGGAGAGAAAGCTGGTCTTGGAAAAGCTGTGGAGGGAAGCGTCGGAGAGAACCTTCTTGTTGTCTTTGAAGAGGAAATATCCAGGTTTGTTAAAATAATGCTGAATGGGCATAAGCCCCAGTATGACAGTGTATACAATCTGTGTCCATTTCCTTGAACAAAGCTCTGATCTCTTTCCAATGGTTTTGATCATCACATTTGCTTAAGACTTTTTTTTATTGAACATCTTTAATCACTTTTTGTTTAGATGGGCAGGCTATAGCTACCAAGTTGTCCCGGCAAATCAAAACCATCAACAATAAGATTCAGAAGTCCATCAAGAAATACCAGAACATTGCAAGAACTCCCCAGGACCCCATCAGATTCCCTCAGACGATTGACTTTGTGGATGCCTGCAACCCAACATGGCAGTATTACTCACAATTAGATGTGTTGGTAAGTTGTCTGAATCAGAGTCTATACTTTAAAATAGTGTAGACAATATAAGTCATAGAATATCACTTGTGCAGCTTAGGACCATTAAGCTCTCTATATTTGAGCTGTGTCATTGATACTTTTCTGTCCTATTTTTTCTGCAGGCAGAAGGAGACATTCCACGGTCACTGAGAAGGCAAGCAATTGATGCCCTTTGCCTTAAGAAGAGGGCTGAGGAGGAGAAAGGCTTAGCGCTGAAGGAGATGCAGCAGTTCGTTGTGACTAAGATAAAGGAACATGCTATATTGTTAGAGTCCATACAGTCATTCAAAACTGTTGCCAATCTTGGTGCCATATCGCTGCTCATGTCCAAGCTTGACAACGTACAAACAGAGCTTCTGTTTGCGCACACTCTGTTTAGCAGTAGAAACATCAGTGGCCTCATGCTCCCTGATCTTCCTCCAAGAGATTCTGCACATGTCTCCTCAGCTGTCAGTGTCAGTGTGGAAGATATTAATGGAATGAAAGATTTGAACATGACAGAAGATGGTGTAGAATCAGATGATGAAGATGAGGAGGAGGATGCAGAAGCTATCTTACGCAGGTTTATCATTGTTGAAGAATCAGAAAGCTCATATAGCACATGGTGAGTGTATGGTGAGTTTATGGTTTATGTGCCTGGTAACATATGAATGCAGACATTTGTAGAAAAAGCTGAATCCTGTATAATGTTAATATTGATTTTGTTCCATTTATCTTTGATCTTATCAATTTAGATTTGTCATGTCAATTGTACAAGTTTAAGAGAACTTACGACGTAGGACATAGCTACGTTGACTTTAAATGCTTTTCTAAAAATGGAGTGGGTGGCAGTAATAGGTATGCTATTAATAACTGCAAGTGTTCTTCGAAGCATGAAAGATTGAACAAGTTAGCAGAGCACTTTCTAATGTTCTGTGTTCTATCAAATATTATATTTAACTTAGCTTTAGATTCTAAGTTGGCTACAAGGAACAGTGTTACTTAGTGTAATTGTAGATGTGTGTTTCAGATGCGATACTTTTAGGTACATGTATATGAGCAATTCCTGATGAATTGATTTTCAAAAAAATAATCTCATGTTCCTGTTGTAGTCCTTTTCAGCTTAAACTGTACTGACATGTGTGAGAGATGTCCGTGTCAGAGACCTATGTTTGAGACCTAGTGTGAGTCTTTGGAATTGCAAAGCTGACTCAATTACATGATGATGGTGATAATAAGGACAGAAAATTGATAGTTTAAGCTTTTATTTGGACTTGCTTCATTTTTTCCGTATCAGTTCATTACATAACTGTAATTAATGAATTTTCATGTTTTTACATATGTACACAAAAATAGTTGCAAACATAAAGGTGAAATTGTATACAAAAAGACTTAAACTTGTGTTTTTTTCCAAATATTTGATCGCTTTTGCCATCAGCGCACATGAGATGACAGCAGATGAGAAGCTGATTATGCAATGGATTACCTGCTTCTACCTGCAGATGGCAGAGTTATAATGAACACTAACCAAGTCCCAATTTCTTCAACATGCATAAACAATGAGTCTGTAAAAAGATAAACAGCTAGTAGAACTCGAAGCGTGCCTTTCTGTGATGCACTGTGGTACTATGGCATTTATTATGACTCAGATGTAACGTTAGATGCTTTGAAATCATAGCTCTTTGGACTGTAGATGTAATTGTCATGTTGAAGCTAATATGTAGCATGCAGTATCCTAGATGCAATGTTGTGAGCAACCATTTTGGATATCCATATCTACAAATAGCTTGCAATCATATATTTCATGACTATATGTATGCTGTCAGTAACTGTAAGTCCCTGAGGCATGACTGATTGAACAAGGAAGCAGAGCACTTTCTGATGTTCGGATTCTGTGTTTTATCAAAATTCCATTGAATAAGTAGCTATGGAGAGGGATGAATTAATTGTGTGTTAAAGATGCTCTCCAGGAAATGTTTAGGTATATAATGTGATGGGACCTGGTGTGTATCCTGCTATGCAATGCTGACTTAAAGTGTTAATGACACCAATGACAGCAATGTATAACATTTTGGTGATTGTAATCCATTGAGATAGAATTAGTGCCAACACAGGACAACATCCAGTTGTGCATTGTATATAAAGGTATGAACAAGTTGGCCTCTATTTTGCAGGTAGACAGTTATTGATTTAGATCCATTTTGTCAAGCTTTATTTTGCTGCAGTCAAATCATCAAGAAATAAACAGTGGTCTTTGGGAAAAAATCTGCTTCTGAGGTCCATGATTTTTAGGGCAGTTCAGCAGCCATCATCATTCATATTTTTGAGTGAAGGGTAAATCAGTTGCTTCTTTAAGTTACCATGGTGACGTAAGGTTATTTACAGTACTGAAAAGAAAGCCTACCATATGCATGGTGTTGAAGTTGTCATGTTTTTGGATGGTGACACAGAATCTTCTGAAATTGCAAATAACTTTATATTCTTAGTGGTATTTTGCCTATGTTTGTACCTTTTTTTTATAGAAAAGGCTAAATTTGCTATTCAGATGCAAGAACAGCAATTTTTCCATAAAGCATAGATATCGCGAAAGGAAGTCTGATTTCCTTCAAACCAAATTGAATGGAGGCGAAATGATTTCCTGACATCACGTATGCCCTCTTTTTGTCAAAAAAGCTAAATTTGGCCCTTTGTAATCTCCAAGCAGATCCTACAATGGCATAAGATAGTACCAAACTGGCCAAGGAGTATAGTTAGCCAAGAGGTGCCCATTTGCCTCCAAGCAGATCCTACAATGGCATAAGATAGTACCAAACTGGCCAAGGAGTATAGTTAGCCAAGAGGTGCCCATTTGCCATGTAGATAGCAAAACACACTCCTAAGCCGGCTTCACTCCTCTGCCAGCTTTTGATACTATATTATGCTACCATAGGATCTGCTTGGAGATTAGCCCTTTGAACCAAAAATAGCAGATTTCATCCCAAAAATGAGAGGTCGACAAACAGTGTCTGATTTCCTTCAAACCAACTTAATTAGGTGCGGAATAACTTCCTGACATCTCGTTCACCCTCTTTTTGTCGAAAAAGCTAAATTTGGCCCTTTGAACCAAAAATAGCAGATTTCAACCCAAAAATGAGATGTCGACAAACGATGTCCGATTTCCTTCAAACCAACTTTATTAGGTGCGGAATAACTTCCTGACATCTCGTTCACCCTCTTTTTGTCGAAAAAGCTAAATTTGGCCCTTTGAACCAAAAATAGCAGATTTCAACCCAAAAATGAGATGTCGACAAACGATGTCCGATTTCCTTCAAACCAACTTTATTAGGTGCGGAATAACTTCCTGACATCTCGTTCACCCTCTTTTTTTCAAAAAAGCTAAATTTGGCCCTTTGAACCAAAAATAGCAGATTTCAACCCAAAAATGAGATGTCGACAAACGATGTCCGATTTCCTTCAAACCAACTTTATTAGGTGCGGAATAACTTCCTGACATCTCGTTCACCCTCTTTTTGTCGAAAAAGCTAAATTTGGCCCTTTGAACCAAAAATAGCAGATTTCAACCCAAAAATGAGATGTCGACAAACGATGTCCGATTTCCTTCAAACCAACTTTATTAGGTGCGGAATAACTTCCTGACATCTCGTTCACCCTCTTTTTGTCAAAAAAGCTAAATTTGGCCCTTTGAACCAAAAATAGCAGATTTCAACCCATCCTAGTTCAAATTATGATGTTCCTGTGTTGATTGAAACGTGGTCTATGTGAATCTAAAGGGTACTGAAAACGAACAATGCCATGAACTTTTGCGCCTTTTGAAGACAGGTACTAGAGGAATCGATTGTTACGTACGGAGGAATTGAGAAATATCGGAGCTGTTAACAGCACGGGTAGGTCAATATATAAAGCTAGTTTTGATATCATTTCGTCTACAGTTGCAATAGCGTACTTAAGGCTTTGAACTAATGCTATTTTCACCCCGCTCAAAAGACACCAAACACCAAATGATGTAGGGTTAGAGGTATATATCGTAAAATAGACGCAGGTTTCCATAGAAGTCTTTCAAAGACACTTTCATTATGCCAACACTTTCATTATGAGTGCCTGCACTCAAACGTTTTGGATGGAGATATTTGGACGCAAGGTCAAAAATGCGTGCTTTCCTATCAGAAGTTCAACTGCACGTATCTCAATACCAAATTACACACAACCATCATATGACATTTCAGATCCTAGCTAAGTACACTTTTATGCATCTTTCAGCCAAATTTGAAGTAAATCTGTTGTAGTTTAGAGGAGATACGAAAGTAAGAGACGTTTTAGCCTCGCGTAAAGCGAGGTCGTTTGTCAACTGCACTTGTTCGCATGGACAATTTCGGGCGAAATTGTACCGCATCAAAGGTAATTGTGTTTTTCTCTGTAAGACGAGAAAGGAGTGAAATATCTCCGTAAAATTTTCAGGAAAGCCGGTTAATACGCTTATCTAGCTGTGCTTTTAATAGCTTTTCTCTTGCTGTATTCTGTTATGAGATATAAGGCTTTGAACTATTGTCATTTTCACCCCGCTCAAAAGCCCACCTTCGGAAGTAGGTTTTACCCCAAACTCCCTGTAGGGTTAGATATATAAAGTAAAAAGGACGCAGTTTTTCATAGAAGTCTGTCAAATACATTTTCATGATGCCACCACTTTCTTTCTGAGTACTTTCAATCAAAAATTTTGGAAATATTTGAACTTTTATTTGGACGCAAGGTCAAAAATGCGTGATTTCCTATCAGAAGTTCAACTGCACGTATCTCAATACCAAAGTACAACCATCATCTGACGTTTCAGATCCTAGCTAAGTACACTTTCATGCATCTTTCAGCCAAATTTGAAGTAAATCTGTTGTAGTTTAGAGGAGATACGAAAGTAAGAGACGTTTTAGCCTCGCGTAAATCGAGGCCGCGTGTCAACTGCACTTGTCCGCATGCGCAGTTTTGGGCGGAATTTTACCGCATCATACGTAAATGCGTTTTTCTCCCTAAGACAAGATAGGAGTGAAATATTTTAATGAAATTTTCAGGAAAGTAGGTCGATATGCTTATCTAGCTGTGCTTTTAATAGCTTATCTCTCGCTATATTCTGTTAGGAGATATAAGGCTTTGAACTATTGTCATTTTCCCCCCGCTCAAGAGCCCACCTTCGGAAAGTAGGTTTTACCCCAAACTCCCGGTAGGGTTAGATATATAAAGTAAAAAGGACGCAGTTTTTCATTGAAGTCTGTCAAATACATTTTCATGATGCCACCACTTTCTTTCTGAGTACTTTCAATCAAAAAGTTTGGAGATATTTGAACTTTTATTTGGACGCAAGGTCAAAAATGCGTGATTTCCTATCAGAAGTTCCACTGCACGTATCTCAATACCAAAGTACAACCATCATCTGACGTTTCGGATCCTAGCTAAGTACACTTTCATGCATCTTTCAGCTAAATTTGAAGTAAATCTGTTTTAGTTTGAATTCGAAGGAGATACGAAAGTAAGAGACGTTTTAGCCTCGCGCAAAGCGAGGCCGCGTGTCAACTGCACTTGTTTGCATGTACAATTTTGAGCGAAATTTTTCCGCACCCAATTAATAAAGTTGGTTGGAAGGAAATCGGACAACTTTTCGCGACATCTTATTTTTTGCTAAAAGTTTCGATTTCTTGCCTGAAATGACCAAATTTAGCTTTTTTGACCCAAAAATTGCATACGCCATGTCAAGAAGTTATTCCGCACCCAATAAAGTTGGTTGGAAGGAAATCGGACGACTTTTCGCGACATCTTTTTTTTTGCTAAAAGTTTCGATTTTTTGCCTGAAATGACCAAATTTAGCTTTTTAGACCCAAAAAGTGCATACGCCATGTCAGGAAGTTATTCCGCACCCAATAAAGTTGGTTGGAAGGAAATCGGACAACTTTTCGCGACATCTTATTTTTTGCTAAAAGTTTCGATTTTTTGCCTGAAATGACCAAATTTAGCTTTTTTGACCCAAAAAGTGCATACGCCATGTCATGAAGTTATTCCGCACCCAATAAAGTTGGTTGGAAGGAAATCGGACGACTTTTCGCGACATCTTATTTTTTGCTAAAAGTTTCGACTTTTTGCCCAAAATGACCAATTTTAGCTTTTGTGACCCAAAAAGTGCATATGCGTTGTGCGGAAATTATTCCAAAACCAAAAGAGTTGTTTTGAAGGAAATTAACTTTTCGCGACATCCTTTTTTTTTTGCTAAAATTGTCAATTTTCTTTTCGTCCTGAAGACAAGCGAAGTCACTAAACAATAGAGTGAATGGAAGCCGGTTAGGGTTTTTGGAATTCCGTGCAATTGACCGAATTGAAATTAACTGGCTTCTTGTAGTTCTACAGTATAAAAATGAATTTGAAAACGTCAGTGTGGCGCCTCATTTCCCACGGTGGCGTAAAATATAGTATCACACCCACCGGTAACCATTTGACTTCCTTGGCCAGGTTTGATACTATCTTATCACACCTTATGATCTGCTTGGAGAGGAAATGCTCATGGGTCTTAGTGTCTGAAATCCATGCCGCTATGCGTGTTTCTGACTTAATTTACATAATTTGACGTCACAGAAGCAGTGGCTTTTTCATTCCTTTGAGTTGAACAGGCGAAATATTAGGTAAGTCCAATTTTTGTGTTGGATACAACAGTTTGACTTTATTCAGAATGACTTCTACCAACAAAGAAGAACTCTCAAGTAAACAGAAAAAGAGTGGACTCCAGGCCAGGCTATGATCACCCATGAGACACATGTCAACCTGAAGGGGCAGGGGTCTGAAGGAGGGAACGATCATTATGTGTCTTGGTAGAATCCAAGTCATATTTTTAGTGGAAGTTAATGGACCAAGTATATTACAACATACAAGAAAAGTTAGAAGGTATAAGAGTTAGAAGTTGTGTAAATTCATTCCCCTCTTTCAACCTCCTTGAAACTACTTAGGGGCTACCGTCCTCACCATGGCAACTTGAAACTAGAAGTTAATGGTATTTCCACACACGTGTATGTGAGACCTCGCCCCGTGGATCTTCGACTTTCGTCCTGGATTCTGCAAGTTGTCTCTTTATTCCTTAAAAACTGACCGTCTGAGTCCACTTGATTTCCCTTCGTCAACCTTTCCCTGTAAAGCTACGTGTCTGCTAATAGATTAGTAGACAAAATGAGTGACGTCGGCGAGGGAAGAAGCGAGGCAACAACAGGAGTTAACGGTACACGTGTGGCGGCTGTTCCGGCACAAGTTGAAGAAACGACGTTAGATGCGCAGTCAACAGGCAAACGCCGGTAAGTAGAGCAGGGTTCTGAACACATATTATGTTTGCGGGTCGGCCGTAAAATGCTAATTTTTACTATGGATCATTACAATTTTGGTCAGATATAATAGCTATAGAAATTGATGGGCAATGGGTGCGAAACACTCTCTGCCCTTAGGCCATGTTGATGACATCCGCGTTCGGCCTTTTTTTTGGCTATTTCCAAAAATTTTAAAACATACTCTAAATCATCACTTAGGCCAAATATACATTTGTTCCTTGAATCTGTTACGTAGTACAACACATCGTAGTCTACAACTGTAACGTTAGTAGACTACAGATTCGCGTCCGGTGTGACAGCCAGTGATCTCGCCCCCACCGTTATCTCGCCCTCCCCGGGGCGAGATCACTAAAATTGATTGAGAAGTGATATCTGCTAATGACCTGTAATTATTAGAAAATGATTTTTTATTAGATAAAAACAATTATTTTGTAATAACTACAGATCATTAGCAGATATCAATTGGCGCAAACGTGAGTTTGTAGCCATCATGCCATTATATACACTTGAAAAACAGTTTCATTGCAGTGGTAACGTTATGTACCAAATTGCTGTATTTTCTCATAGAAAAAAATCATATCAGGGGCAAAAAAATCTGATGACGTTATCCATATGGATAAACAAGTCCACTAGCCCTATAGTCCCGGGCAAGTGAAAATGCCAATGGGGCAAGTGCATGTCCATTTCTAGAGGGGGCGAAAACACTAGCAATTTGGCCACCTGGAGCGGGCGAGATCACTGTGAAGCCTTAACAGGACACCTGCTGTTCCCTGATTGCCCAGAAACTGTAATGACCAAATGTGACCTGTTGCGTTACCTTTGAGTGGGAATTTCACCACGCTTTGTATTCGTGAGAAAGTATGATTCTTTTATGATGCACAGAGAAAGACAGACAGAGAGAGAATCAATGAACCAAAATGTAAGTTCTTGATGGTAGTAGTGAGATATGTAAGAGAATATTCATGATACCTGGTTGCCATCTTGTTCATTACAACTTCAATTTTGGTCACACATGGGAAATGTTCGTACAAGACCTAAGGTTGACAGTAAGAAGCGGAATAATAGGGACGTAACATATATCATTACTACAGTAAAAGCCAGTTAATTGCACAACAGATTAACGCACACTTCTGTTAACTGCACGGAATCCTCAAATCCCCAAATCCCCAACCGGTGCGGTCAAGCTAGAAAACTGCGCTTTATTACACCAGCCGGATAATTGCACAAAATTCACTGGCAAATAGGCCGTGCAATTAAGCGGCTTCAGTTGTCAAGATGATTATTTTCAACTGTGTCAATTATGTTTCTCCCCATAGCAGGGAGAGGACTGACATGACAGAATATGTCCCAACCCTCCTAGAATTCTGGCAGAAGGGGATGAGGGAGAAGACGACCCCCGGAAGCATCCAGCTCCTTAAAGAGGCTGCCGAAAAGACAGGATTGAAGCACAAAACAGTGGAGGTAACCTTCTTTCTTTATGCATTAAAAATTTTATTTCTTAAGGTACAGCCCAGGTAGCCAAACTAGCATCTAGGCCATAATATTAAAGGCAAGTCTTTGAGTACACACTCAAGCACGGCATAGGTAAGTGCATTGGCACTCAATGTAGTTTATCTGCGCAATAATGCACAGATTCAATAGAATATGATGACCAGTGTCTATGATCTGTCTTTTGTGCAGCCTCACAGACCATCAAGATATCAGCATGTGTTACAGCTTAATAGAGTGCAGAGCATACTTGTCTAGCAGTATGTCTTGTGACGGCTTCAATGTAAAGATGTAATGTCAGTTTGTTGGTTATTGTATGTCAATATTCCAGCTGGTGCTTGTGAATGTGGACAATCAGCACAGTATTTCAGAATTTTTCTGGACAATGTAAAATGTTTTACCTTGGTTGATTTCTCTCCTACATTCGAAAAAAAAATCCACTAGAAAATGGCTCTGCATCGCTTTCTTGTATTCTCTACTTTGCACATGTACACTTATCATGTGTGATGGTCTTTAAATGTATTAACGGGCTTGTCCTGACATACCTGGATACCACCTTTGTACACAACCACCTGTTACACAGCCATAACACCAGACAAGCCTCTTTGCTTCATAAACCAAATTACACAAACACAGCTGGCCACCGCACATTTGCATACAGAGGAGCAACATATTACAATACCCTTTCGGCGGACATTAGATATGCACCAACTCTACGGCAGTTTAAAGATGCCCTAAGACACACTCCTCCGCACATTGACCTCTGACCTCCACCGTTGACGTTTTTGGTTGACATCGAAAATTGTTCTTGGTAAAGACGCTTCGGTTTACTTGTATATATTGTTTGTTGTCCTCTGGTTGTCTTACTGAATGTAACACGTTTCGTTTTTGTTATTTATGTAGTGGGCCCCCTTGGAAATCAACTTCAAACAAGTTGAAGGGGCTACCCACGTTTTGAGATGAATAAATAAATAAATATCGTAACAGACTCAATGTGTCTTCTGTGTAGAAATGGATGTACAACCACAACAAAAAGCAGAGTACGCAGGGAGGACCACCACCAAAGAAGAAGAAGGTCCCAAGCTTCCTGTCTGACCGGAAGACGAGTGGTTACAACCTCTTTCAAGCTGATTTCTTTCGAAACAATCAAGGTTTGTTAATATCTTAATGTTAACATTTGTCAAAATGTAGACTGTTGCTTTGGTCTGAATTACGCCTTACATACTCCGAGATGACATAGGGAGGGATCGACGCGGTTTGGGGCATATTCTCTTTATTCTGCTCTTGTGTGGAGGCTTACAGGTTGTGCACAGACATCAACGGCCTAAGACCAGGACTTGATGATTACAACAAACGATGTAGGGTCCTTAAAGACTAGAATCTTGGCTATTACAACAAACGATGCAGTGAATGTACATATACGGTTTAACGTTCTTTGAAATGATAAATTCAATGCGACAAGGGCGGGGTTGTGGGTAAGTGAAAGGCGGGCCAGGCCGACCCAGGCAGCAGATGTCACGCAGTGAGGTCAAGGGTCACTTCATTCGGCAAAATTCCATACAATTGCTCTACCAGCAATCCCACCATGAGTGTTTTTGTCCATGTTTGTGTGTCCGTGTGTGCGTGTGAGAGTATGTGTATGTGTGAGTCTCTGTGTGTGACAGACTCTGTGTGTGTGTGTGTGTGTGTGTGTGTGTGTGTGTGTGGTTTCTCAAGTACTTTGGTGGTGTAACATAACCTGGAGTTACCATGTGCCTAAAAACTAAATCATACCAGCTTAACCAATACAGATGCAGATTCTAACTGTATCATAGTCTTTGATGGGCATCAAGGGGTATTAAAATGTCATCTTTGTGACTAGTCTGACATTACCTTTTCAGGCAAGACAGTAACAGCAGATGCTGGACGGGCATGGGCGAAAATGAAAGAAAACAAGACAGCTGAGTATAGAGACTATATCAGCAGAGCTGCTGAACTGGAGGCCCACACATCAAAGCCCACTGACTGCTCTGAGGAGGAGAGGAGGAGAGCAGTGAGCAAACTCCAAACACAGATGATGAATATAGTTGAGTATTTGGAACATACCTATTTTTGTATGTTTGCAAATTACTAGAATTACTCTGCATGGAATTCATTCATCCTGCACATGGTTTAATATTAAAACATTCCTCTTTTCCTGTCAGTAGATTCCAACTTATTGCAAAACCTTCGCTATCAAAAAATCTGGTAAATTTCAAATGGTCATGGAATCCAAAAATATTTGCAATTACAGTTTGTAGCTGGACTCCTCTGTAAAAGCAACAAAGCAGTACATTTTTCTTGATAGCTAACATATGACATTGCAATTAATTTACAGTCACAGTGTGATTATAACAGGACATGATGAGTATGATGTTTGTGAATGGAAAGTAAATGTATCAAATTTGTGTTTAGATGTCCAAGATGAGAATGTGCGGTGTTGACATAATGGCCATGACACTGGACCACCATACAAACAAGACAAAGAGGCTGGGGACAGATGCTGGGATCAGATTTCTGCAGGAAAATGCCACCATTGAGTTGAAGTTTGTGACAGCACTCACAAAAGAGAGTAAGTATGGAAAATGATAGGAATATACAGTGCTCATATCAAAAGTGTTGTTATGCGTAAGGAACTTTGAAAAAAATTTAGAATAGTGAACAAAGTGGTTTAGCAGACTTATGATGCAACAATGAAAACAAACAAAAAATGAATCAAACACCCAACGTCCCAAATAGTATTGGCATGCAACTGATCTACATGTACATAAGATTTAATACTAGCAAATGTGAGGTTTAATAGTAACAAAGTCAGAAGGTTGAAAGTTGGTTGATGCAACAAATTTACATTTCAATTTCAGGCAAAGATGAGAGTAACCTGCAGGAAGAGGCAAGGGAATTTCTCAACAACACATGGTGTAAGTAACATGTTTCATGCCTGTCAGTAATTGCATTGCAGAAATGTTTGTGGTGGTTTTAATCTTTGCAGTTTTCCCCCACATACCTGGATAAGGTTTTGTATTTATTTCTTGATATGATAAAGTAATAGCATGTAATGGGAAGACAAGATAAAGGATAAGTGGCTGATTTGAAGAAAGTAATGACTTGAAAGTGGGGCAACCTGAACTGTTGATGGCACAACCTGGCTTTTGCCTGGGCAAACACTGCTTCTTGTTACAATGTAAGTTTTCTCTAAATAAACCATCTTGCCTGTGGATGATACAAATTGTCATGTTCTTTGACTGAATTTGACTTACACAAATACTGAGAAGCATTGAAAGCATTCAAATTCTTTGTCCTTGTTGGATATTTGAACGTCATTGTATGTGGAATAGCTGACTCACAGATCGTATAATTTCAGACATTGCATCAGGAAAGAAGAGTGGCTTTCCTTATGCTCAAGTGAGGAGGGGAGAAGTTGTTGTGGAGGGCCTGCCGGAGGGATTTGACCTCAAACAACCGAGAGACATGAAGGAGTCGGATGTAAAGCTGCTACTGTCATGCAGGGACAGGTTCAAAGTCCGAGGTGAGTCAAAGTGGACTCCAATAAAAGAGTGTTATGTTCTGTGAATAAAATGCCACAACATTCTGATTTTTTTCAGAGTGCTAGTAATATTCTTTAGGTTAAAAGTGTGTCTTGCATCAAAGTAGAACCTTCAAATGTCAGTCACAGAAATTGTGATATTACATTAGAATGGAACATAGCAAGAAACTACATGCCAAGGCAGTTATAAACATGTGACAGAAATGATAGGTTGATGAAATTTTATCTTTATACAGTTTTAACAACAAATGGACCATTAGCCATCACCTCAAGTGAACCATCAGCCATCACCTCGGGTGTACCATCAGCCATCATCTCAGGTGTACCATCAGCCATCACCTCAGGTGGACCATCGGCCATCACCTCAGGTGGACCATCGGCCATCACCTCAGGTGGACCATCGGCCATCACCTCAGGTGTAACATCAGCCATCACCTCAGGTGGACCATCGGCCATCACCTCAGGTGGACCATCGGCCATCACCTCAGGTGTACCATCAGCAACCACCTCAGGTGTACCATCAGCCACCACCTCAGGTGTACCAGCAGCCACCACCTCAAGTGGACCATCAGCCACTATCACCTCAGCAGGTAGAATCACATCAGGTGGAATGGATCATTCAGGGCTCAAATTACTACCTGCATGCACCACTTTGTGCATTTCAGTTTGGAGCTGTGCACATACTTTTCTTTGCTGTACTTGAATAGGTGGAAGGAAAGATTTGTACAGGAAATAAAGACCATCATATTTTGAGTTTTAATCAATGTGGATACATTTGTCATGCATTATTCTAGGTCTTTGACCTTAATTTCCAATCCCTTTAACCAGTGCAAAGTGCCAACAGGCTTACTTTGACTGATAAAAGATAGAGTCAATGGTTGGGCCAGGCGAAATATTACATGAAACTTTATTAATTTTATGGTATGTGCAAGCAAGCTAAAATGTGTATTTTGAGCCCTGATACAATTTCTTCATAATCATAGTCTTGCATATTATCACGGTATCTTTCTTCTATTCTTCTATTAGACGTGCCAAACTGGCAACATATGTACCATGTGTTCATTTGTCATACACATGTTCCTTTAAGGTCTTTTTTTTTTTTAATGTAAAATTATTAGTGTTTTCTCATATCAGCAATTGGACAACAAGGTAACTGTAAGCATTGCACTTAAATGCCAGAAGAATATAGATGCAAGTACCATTGACCATTTTTGCATTCTAACACTGGCCTAACACTTTGTCTATTTTGTGTCAATTTTTGTATTACAGATTACCATGTGATGACCAATGTCAACATGGCAGCTTTAACTCAGACTGGGGGTGGACTGTATGAAGTGGAGGCCCTGCTGGGGAAAAGGAGGAGAAAGAACAAAACAGAGTACCTTGTAAAGTGGAAGGGGTATGGGCACCATGACAATTCATGGGAAACTGCAGAAAGTCTAAAAGACACCATGGGCTCTGCTGGTCTGAAACGTTTAGCAAGGAATATACGAAAGTAACTCAGGACCACACATTGTCAGATGCCTTCACTAAACACAGCAAATTTTTTAGTGTTAGCTTCCAAACTGTTTTTGTGGATCGTTGTTTTCTATTAACATGATTAGGACAAAAAATGGAATAATTATGTCTGGCTGTCATATATGGTAAAGGCTAATGATTTCCATAATCTATGATGATAAAACTTGACTTTGGGACAACTTTGGGAAGACAAGACGTGTCATGGTCACTGAATCAGTTTTGTATTTTGGTGCTAGCTCCTCTGCACAAAGAAAATGATGTAATGATCTAATGCCATATGACCATGGTGACATGAATGGTTTGTCTCTATATAAACAAAGTGATTAAAATGATGAGATTAAGAAGAAGACAAAATCAACTTTGAAATAAAGGTAAAACAACATCATAAAACTAAATAATGGTCGGTAAGGTAGGCTGACAGTTGCAATGTACAAGAAATGTGGCCATTCATACATGTTTTTTGATAGACTTGAGCAAAAAGTTATAGTTCCATTTCCACTGAAAGTAGGTTTGATATTAGAATATTGTTTTTCCCACATTTTGCACTGCAGGCTTAATGATGGGATAGTTGACAATTATCGGATAAGGATTGGACAGGGTACCTATGTTGAAATATGTCACAATGCCTGGAAAATGTCAACCTTCCTGTCAGGATTGTACCAAGGGCCTGTAGCACCAACTAGCTTATAATAGTTGGGAACTAGATGAGGCTGTTCATCACAGGAGCTAATTAATGGGACATCATGCTTTATTGTTTCACTTATGTTCAAAGATCATGTTATATATAGATATATTTCTCTATCAACATTCCCATAGACTAGATAAGGCTCTAGTGTGATACAGTTAAATCAGTTGTTACAGGAATGTATGACTTTGATCAAGGAGCTTTTAAGCTTCTTGCTTTGATGAAGCATTTTTAAAGATGCAATCACAGTTTACACTAGGAGAAAGTGTAATTTCTTTGTAATTACCATTATCATCACTCAAGTTTCCTACAGTCAGTATCTTTAAATAATGTATAGTATAAATAGATTACAGTCATTTTCCAAAAGCATCTGCATGCAAATATGCATAATTTGCATGATTATGAACCTGAATTCTTCACTTACAACAACCAATGTCTCCACAAAATAGCAATCTGGAGCTAAAATACATTCTGTAGGTCTGGGTACTAGGGTAGGTTTCTTGAAGGTGAACTTTGGACATGTGCACTTCTCTGTGGTTTACCATTCCTTCATACTGTGAAACTTAAGTACTGGTAACATTGGTCTCTGAGACAGGTAATACCCTGGAGAACATCACTGTTATGAACTGATTCCTTTTGATGAACAATTTGCCAATGGCCACCTGTTCTAGAGAAAAAATAATATGGAAACACATGGTGTACATGAACTGTTATAAATATTATTATGAACTTAATGTCATAGTACATCTCCTAAACTGGAAGATCTTTTGCATGTTTTACAGTGTAGGCAAAACACATTCTGCAATGGTACTTATCCTAGATCTGCTTGTTGAAGAAATACCAGTCTGACTTTGCTCACAATCAGCATCACTACATGTACAATGAAAATGTATACTTCCTTAGTTTCTTGCTTACTTCTAGTATGCCCCCTTTATTCTACAGTATGCAATAAAGGGATTATCACAGGAGTTTCATCTTTGAGTTTGTGATCCTATATATATATCCTGCTCATGTTTGATTTGTTGACTGACAAGTACAAGTACTGAGTAATCTTGGGCGAGCTATGGGTCAAAGGTGTACTCAATCATTTTACACATTTGACATAAACAGAACTTTATTATTACACCTGGCACAAATCAAGGATTTTCCAGCAAAAATACTATAAATCTATGAAATTTGACAGGTGTTTTATTTTTGCAGTTGCTCCGGCTGTTTTTGTACCTTTGTTTGGATAGTAACAAAATGCTCCAAGGTATTATAAAAAAAAAAAAGTTAAAGTTTGCCCATGCATCTACAGACGCGTAGGGTGGCGCCCATCTCCACTTCGAAGCCCTTGGGCCACACATGTGCAAGCCACTGCAGCAGGGGGCTGGTCCGCTGGTAGTGATGTGTGTTTAACTTCCATACTCTTTCTCATTAGTGCTGAGTGCTAAGCAGAGAAAGCAGCATGTACCATTTTTAGAGTCTTTGGTATGACTCGGCCGGGGATCGAACTCACGACCTGCCGAGTGCAAGGCGAACACTCTACCCACTAGGCCATTGCACCGGTATTATATTAAACCTTTTATAGCTTGGTAAAATGCCCTGTGATGTTCAAATTTTAAATTCTTAGGGTCTGTTAATTTCCCATAACCAGAACACTGCCTCAATGCAAAACACACCAGAGCTGTACTGAAGAGTATATAAGCTGCATATCCTGTCTGATTTATCTAATGCACTCACATCAGTATTGACCCCTACAACCATGGATAAGTGTGGTGGGTCCTGCAGTGGGTGCTCAAGATGTGTTCAGATGTGTCTCAGAGTCCCTCTCCTAACTCCTATGTGAGGGACGTCCCAAATCAAAGTTACATACAGATTTGCACTGATCATTAAGGTGAGGAATAAACTCTAAGAAGCACAAAATGGTTGCTATAAGGATGCAACAGTGGTGTGTGACTCTAATAAACCAATGACCATTGGCCCGCGGCATCAGATGTTGCAGTAAATTTACCATAAACTCAGGTGATGATGATGATATTCAAAATAGAATGAAATTTGTCAGGAATACCAGAAACAGTTGGTTCACGATGTCAGCTGTTGTTGTTACACCATACATAAAACAACGAACAACGAACACCTGTTCAATCACATCTGTAACATCCGCCGCATCAGTTATAACTATAGGGTTTACGGAAAAGGCTGGGCTGTCTACCAGGGCTGTCTACCTGGGCTGGCTATCACGTCAGGCTACATGGACCTACGAAAGCCCATTGGGACAAAAGCTGTTTTAGCAGTAGGGGTTGTTTGTGCTCAGCGAAGAAGCTGTGTCTGAAGGATCTGTGTGTTATTATGTGAATGAGTTGTGTGAAGTAGCAGTGTGTGAAGCAGCTGTGTTTGAAGGAGCTGAGTATGTTACATAACCAGAGGTTCTGGGTTCGAATCAGTTGATATGCCACCGATTTTGTACACTTGGGAAGGGCTCTTAAAAATAAAAGAGTACCTATCTTCGGTAATTATAAGGGTCCCTCAGATAGGGCAAATGACTTACGGAAAAGGCTAGGGGTCCTTCCTTCCCAGTGTAAGTGGTTCAAAACCTTAAGTCCTATGGCTACACCTGGGGTAATTGCTGTCGTATTGAGGTCACCTGAGTTAGCACCGAATGGCAGCCGTTTTAGACCCTTGCATTTTACTTTACTTTATTTCAGGCTATAACTGGCCCATAAGACACATGGACAAACATGAAAAACATAAAATATGTACAACATTTTAGACCATCATGAAAATATTATGACTAAGTATAGAGGCGCCACCAGAGATTGGGGAAGAAAGAATTGTGGTAAAAAAGAGTCGGACCTGAGCACAGACTGCACAATGGTATTGGATGTATTGAAAAGCCTACTTACAAATGAATGGCACTGTTTGCGCCATCTGGCGTCGAAGGTATCCGTATTGTTAAATACAAACATTTCACTTGCGCTACAAGATCGAGGAAAATTCATTATTATACGGAAACAATTGTTGTAAGCAATGCGACATTTCGACAGAACATTCAAACGAAAAGAATTCAATTCTAGCAACGATTCAATTGTCGATCTTAATGTATGGCGTAGAAGGACCCTGACAGCCACTAAAGAATGGCTCCTGAACGCCTTTGACAAACTAGCCACCAGTCTTAAGACTAATCCAATCAGCCCAATAAATCGTGTTAATAGCCCTTCCCAATGTCACAAGATCGGTGGCATATCAACTGATTTGAACCCAGAACATCTGGGTTATATAACACACACAATTGCTTCACACAAAGCCCCTTCACACACCGCTCCTTCAAACACAGCTCCTTCACATACAGCCCATTCACATACAGTTCCTTCACACATAGCGTATTCATTGAGCACAAACAACCCTACTGCTAAAACAGTTTTTGTCCCAATGGGCTTTCGTAGGTCCAAGTAGCCTGACGTGATAGCCAGCCCAGGTAGACAGCCCAGGTAGACAGCCCAGCCTTTTCCGTAAACCCATAACTATATTACAATACCAACGATATTGACAGCCCCAAACATTGAATACGATGAACACAAAGAAGGAAAAAAAAACCCAAACAATCCAACCCCTGCTTCGCCTATTGGGTCAGTTAGTCCTCACCCATAGTGAGCAATTGGGCTGGTCTCAATCATGATGTTTCTGACCTAGGGCAAAGAGTTGCTGTTACAGTTCCAATCATGTAACCCGTAACCTTGAGTGGCCTTCATGGCCTTGTTACGTGGTGACCATTGAGTAAAAAAAAACATAAAAAAAAAAATTAAAAAAAAAATATAGTGGTGATTTGGGAACATGCAAAAGAAACGTTAAAAACTTTACTTGACTGTCACACGACAAGTCACATAAATATCCGATCCAACTCAATCTAAATAGAATACAACACGGTGTATTCCGTATCACCCTAGGTAACCAGCCCGACCACGGGAAGGATCGCCCGGAGGGTGATTCGACCCGCGGGAGGGCTGGGACCGAGGGTGATGCGGAATACACCGTGTTGTATTTTATTCGTGTCATACCCACCTAAGAAAACACATATTTCAATGCGAAATGCACCAGAAGCTGAGAAAATGTTGTGTCCTTGAACAAAAGATTGTAACAACAGGAATTTTAATGTCCGAATCCCGTATTCGAATTGTCAACTGTGCCGTATTCGGCCCGTTCCAAATAGTTCGATTTACTCGAAGGAAGCCTGTGTGATACAAACTTAGAACCTGTGTGATACAGAAGTCATCACATGGTCCGGAACACCCATATCGAACGTTTTCGCATCGCAGGTATGACATAAATCCCAATATATACTATGCGGTGATATCTATTGACAAATAACGACGGACAGGAGCCATGAACAATTTACATGACTGTGACATGACAATAGTAACAAATCAATGATATTGAATGTTCCAAACATACAAACATACAGTTTTCGTTTGATGCAAGCCTAAAAAAATCATCGCAGCCTAAACCTGGACGGTTGCAAAATAATATTTGGTTGGGTGGGGTGGGGGGTGTAAGGGTTGCTGGACACTTTACGTCCTCTAAATGGAGTCTAATATTCCTTTCCACATAACCATTAACGTTATATGTATTAAACCATTAGTTACCCTTTTCAATCGTTAATGTTCTGTTGCTCTCCTATGAAACCAAGGCAGGGTGCTGAAACAACCAGAGGGGCACTCAATTTCCAATGTAACCACAAAACAACATTCGCTTACGGACACGTCTGTCCTCTAAATTACAGACCATTTCCATCAAAATCAAATCTTACAAACATAGCACTTTATTGATATAGCCTCTTGTAAAGGTTACCTGGCGGTTAGCCGGTAAAAGAGCAAACATGAAGGTGGATACATATCGTCTGCCATCACAGCGCCGCCATCTTGGGTCAACAGGACAGGTCTACTCCTCCAAGGGTCAACAGCATGTGTGACCCCGGCACGCACCGCGCGAGGCTTCTTCACAGTCGAACCGCAGGTCACCGTAGAACGCGTTATTCTCTGAAATACGTCGTACGCCGGGTCACTGACTGACCCCGCTGCATGGGTGTAAACTACAGCTTATTTGGCAACAAAGACACCTTAGGTATACATAATGTTTATACTTTTTCGTATCTACAGGATTTGCCCAGCACAGCCAAGTGGATATTTATTGCATTGCAAAAGATCAGCCAACGTTGTGGCCCCTCAAAAAAAAAGCAATTTTCGGTCTGTGTATTTGTGATTATCTTTTCTCCAGTTGGCCGGGACACAATCAGTTTTGTCCACAGTCGGACAGTCCAGTTCCTCACCTTTACATTGATACCAAACTTGAAGGGCAAATTTGAGGAGAAACGGTTTTGCCCCCAAATTAACTGCGAACATGCACAAATCACAGCGGTGAAGTTTCAGTCTGGTTGTAGCTACCCAAGCACACTACCCTGCGGACGGACCCAATTTTTATACATTTCGCATTGTGTCACAGACCTCATTAATTGGTACAAGAATCTGAATGGGTGTGGCTGTCATATGCATTATAATAAGTGACATGATGATAATCAAACACACATAGACACAGAGTTTTAGTATAAAGTAAGAGTTTTTAAGATTCATCATATTTTGAGTCAATCTGTTTCGAACTCCTGATCCGAACCTGGGTTCGAACGATGGAACCCAGCCGGTACGTTCCATGTTCGTGCCGCGGGGGTCAGGCCTAATGTTGCAAGTTCAACCAGCATTTGGAAAAGTTTATATAACTAACGGCTCAAGTCTTGCCGTCGCAAATAGATTTCGGGAAATCCACCAAAATAAAACTAACATTATCCAGACGCCAGAATAAGTAGGATTCATGTGCAAGCGCAATGACGTCAAAACATCATGTCTGAGTTTTGTAAAGCATAGTGAAAGATCAGTGTGTGCGGTTTCTCTTTCGAAAAAAGACGCCAGGGAATTTGACATGGCTGTAGTTTTTTTGGGGGCAAAACCGTTTCTCCTAAAATTTACCCTTCAAGTTTGGTATCAATGTGAAGGTGAGGAACTGGACTGTCCGACTGTGGACAAAACTGATTGTGCCCCGGACAACTGGAGAAAAGATAATCACAAATACACAGACCGAAAATTGCTTTTTTTTCGGGGGCCACAACGTTGGCTGAACTTTTGCAATGCAATAAATATCCACATGGCTGTGCTGGGCAAATCCTGTAGATGTGAAAAAGTATAAACATTATGTAGGTCTGAGGTCTTTTTGTTGCACAACAGGCAGTTGTTTATACGCATGCAGCGGGGTCAAACCAGGACAAACTGCGTTCTGGCTTATGACCTGTCCAGAGAACCTGCGCAGAACATGATGCGCATAGAGCTCTGCGGTTCGACTGTTCAGACTTACGTTGACTTCGATATTATCGTAAAGAACTTCCCGTTGACGGTCGAAAGGCTCGTTCTTATGCGATACTATCGGCTTAGAATGACTCCCACTTAACGATACTATCGGCTAAGTATACCAGAAACGGGTGGAGTAACTACATGTGCATGGGCCATCTGAGACAAAAAAAGGTAGCGTCTCAACAACTTCAAAGTACTGTGGTTGGTTACATACTTAAGAAATCCAAAATAAGTAATGTTCATCCATGTCCAAACTTACAAATTCAGAAAATGGAATTTCAGAGTCAGACTTTTGCATGGTGCACAACCAACACGGTAAAAAGCTCATTTTTCCAACCACGTACCATAGACAAAAAGGCAAAAATACACAATAGGTCTACAGAAACCCAATACATTTCATGCAGGCCTGAGGTCTACGAACTCTTGTTTCCTTGGTTTTCCTTCGTGCCAGGAGAGTTACGATCCGAGTAAAATTTTTGAAAAAGAGGTGTCTTTCAGTCTGTATAATGAACGTCAAGACTAGAAGCGACTGTATATAGTATATAATGAACGCCGGATCCGGAGCGAACTGCTTTCCGGATTGTACCCAGGCTAGTGGTATTGCATATCAAGCGGACACCTACTACACGTATCAGTGAGACCCTCTAGCCTTCACCATGTTTTGACGTTTTTATCAAATAGATATATATATATATATATATATGCCTGCGTGGCATACATGCATATGTATTCAAAACAGTGAAAACGTCAAATCTGCCTAGACGTAACAACCACCAGCAAGCTGATCCAAAAACACATGCTTTACGCATTACTCTAGAATGAGTCAATTTGGGCGAAGGCAAGTGGGAATATTATGGAGACAACAAGGAATGCACCAAAAATGTCTTCAATGTCATTTTTCTAAAATTGAAAAAGCGGAAATTCATCATCCTCTATCACGCCCCGGTTTAGGGTGCCCGTCACGAAAAGGTCCGCATCTTGCAGATGACGTGTTTTCATCTTTACTGATCCTCAAAACATGGGGATAGACACCAGAATTAATTTGATACCATGAATAGTTACTGAGATATTGATAAAAACAAGATTGCGCGGATTGCCCAAGGATGACAGAGTGGCATCATCCGGATTCTTGAAGTTATAGAGCACACCTCAGACGTATAGAAACAGCAGAAAAAACTTTGTATGAAGCACATTGCAAGGCTTTAAAAATGGGACTGTAAGATTCGGCCACTTCATCGTGACTTAGGAAACGAGATGGGCTCTTTGTTTTATTTTTTTTATTTTTTTTTTACTTCAGGTCTTTTCTGCTCTTGTTTTTGGCAATGCAGGTCACCCAGGCCTGTGTATTATGAATCTGTCAGGAATGATTCGCCGATCCATGTATTTGCTTATTTTGAGACAGACTGGCATCTCCTGAGGGGGATTTTTTTCTATTCATCAATATAATTTACTTGCTATGACCTTACTGTATTTCAAAATATGTAGCTTGTGATCATGAAGCATGCACATACACAGACATATTTGATCCCTTTCAAACAAGTAGAACTGAAGAGACGTGAAATGCACACGATCATTTTCAGTTGAATCAAAACGATGTCTTCAAATACAAAAAAACAACATATATGTATGTGCCATGTACGGACTATATACACCATTCATAAGTACATTCAAGATGTTCGACAGTCTTCATGGTAGCTTCGTGTGAGAGGTTGGTTACAAAACAGATGCCCTGGTACTAGTATATTACATCAACGGAATGTGATAAAAAATACAATCTAGGAACGCCATTTTTCTACCTGTTTTCAGATTGATTTTTAGATTGGTTTCCAGTAATATTGTCTGGTACAGCCCTGCGATTTATCTTTTTATGTATCCAGGTCAGTCATTGAGATGTTTGTACAGATTGAGCCACGGTGCGTTTTGTGGGCGGTGTTGCTTTGCCTCGTGCTTCGGGCTACTGAAAATCTCAGTTGTATTATTTGTTTTTCTCAATGATTGGCTTGGTTATACCTTAGAGCTCTCTTCTTCCGACAATGTCAGCTATATCTGTGTCAAAATTCTAATCGATGGTTTCAATTTTACATGACAAGACCCAATTTGCGCATCATTTTGTACCGTAAAATACCTTTCTCCTGCAAATTTCACTAAAATTGCTTGAAGAAACCAAGCCCATTCCCTACAGCTAGAGGGCTATACTTCATTGCCATTCACATTTTTGTTTGAATCAGAAATATTTCAGTAAGATACGGTCGCTAAACTTGAGGGTGTGCAGCCTCGAATCGTGACACAGCATAACCTGGGGCAACTTTTGCTTGCAGACCAGTGGTGACAACCAGACTTCCCTCCTGAGACAAACATGACTGTAAGTGGCTTGTTGTTGCTTTTCACCTTTGGATCTTGTCTGTCGGGATGTAGCAGTCTGCCAACTCAATGTGATGTCAAAAAGAGCAATCCGGTCTTTTCTGAGCGTGTACATACAGCAGTTAACTGTAACAGACTGGGCCTGGTGACGTTGCCGGGTGATATACCGTCCAGCACTTATCGACTCGAACTCGCTAACAATAACATCAAAAACGTCTCGCACTTTCCACCACTGCCGTATCTGTACTCCTTAGACCTGAGCTATAATTCCATCGAAAGCATGTCCTGGATATCTCTGCGGACTTTGCCGGCTTTAAAAAGTCTCTCTCTACAAGGAAACCGACTGAAGTACGTCCAACTCGACACTGTCATTGCGTATCTGCCGAAGCTGAGTCACGTAATTTTGAGTCTGAACAAACTTAGGTCGTTCTCAAAACACGCTCTAGGACTGCCGCAGGTGAATAAAGTAATAGCCAACGACAACCCGTTTCACTGTGACTGTGAGCTTTCCTGGCTGATCGACAAAATGGCGTGTTTAGAGGGCTGTAAATGGACACTTAGTCGACAGGCCTGTTGCTCTTCGTGTTCTGCGTGTTTTCTTGTGCTGAGCGGAACTTTCGTCTGCTTCAGTCCGAGTCAACTGTATCAGCGACATTTGTCCACTGTGTCGGCCCAGCTGACGGACTGTGAACCGACCCAACCAGCCAAGACCGAACTACCGAACATAGAAAACCACTCAACAAATGTCACCACACAAACCCAACTGTGGAAGAACGTGAACACGCAACAGAGCTACCAGACAAATCGTTCGATAAGGACCGTGACAAGTGCTACCCAGACCAGCGCGTATATCGTTACATCTCCCACTGTATCAACGGACACAAAGAACGGAAAAGGGGAAAGACATTATATTCTTTATATCACTTTTTTCGTGGTTGAAATTTGCCTACTTTTATTTTGCATTACCTGCCTCGTACGCCTTGTGAGAAAGAAAAACCTATGCTGCAATCGCCGAGAACTTGTCAACGGCGTGGTATTAGATCAGAATTCCATTCAATTGAGAGAAATTGTTTCATCAGACTCGATGATTGAAAACAATTTATACCACGGACCCGTCGCAGGAGCTTTGAACCACGGACCTCCAGTTGCACACACGACCACGTGTACGTTACCTACAGTAGACCCCCTGCACCAGCGCACCGGTACCACTTCGCAAGGCTTGAATCTCGAAAGTCTGATTGTGCCCGCTGAAAACGAGAACATACCTCCACAAGATCAAGAACGGTCTGCAGGGATCTTGTACCATGAACATGTTGCCGTCTCGAATAACACGGAGCGTTGCGTGGATTCTAACCTGGACAGTACCGCCACAACTACCCTGTATACATGCTTAAGTCAGGGACGTCTGGTTGTCTCCGGTGAAAACCTCAGACCTCCACAAGAACAGTCTACAAACCACTGTGTGGGAATCTTGTACCATGAACCTGTTGCCGTCTCGAACGACACGGATCCGGAGCGCTGCGTGGATCCTAACCTCAGCAGTGCCGCCACAACCACCCTGTATACATCTGCGGAACCAACGGCAGACTCTACAAACTGCATGTACAACACTCCAGATGAAGGTTAGAATCACAAACAATAACCTACAGGAAAAAATGTGGTGTTTCAAGTTGCCTTACCCCCCAAGAATAGGTTCGGCACCGGCAACTTTTGGCGTCTTTGCTGGGGTCGGCCTTTCTTAATTTATTTCGTTATGTTTTTCTATTGATTTCTGTTATTATAAATACAACGGAAATAAATAGAAATATGTAAACATGGCCCCTAAAACACAAAAAAAAAACAGCCGGAGCGGAGCCAATGCTAGAGAGTAGGGTTACAAAAACTTGCTGACCCTAGCGTTTTATTTGGGCCGACCGCTCTCATCAAGGGATTGTCCACCTAACACCTGAGTGATGATCAGATTCAAAATTCCGAGCAGTCTTGCAAAATTTCTGACAGACTTTCTGTACTTCATCTCATTTCATTTATTTGGAATGCAACAATGCATGACACTCAAGGTTTGGAACAGTTGATGTAAGAATGTGCTTTATGTTTCTTTGTTCAGTTTATTGATATACGACTGCTTATACTATGTTTATCTGTACAATTATACCATAGCTTTAGCCAAAACTCTTAAAATCTTATTCCTAGAGTCAGTTTAATTCCAATTAAAAGTACGCAAATGGACAAATTTGTTTAAATAGGTTTGAGTTGATGGTAGTTCTATGTGGATCACAATAATGTGTGTAACTTTCGAGGCTTTGACTGTGATGTGATACCCTTTTTCTTTTTTCTTTACGTTGTAATATCAGTATGATTGGTATTATTTATATGTGGACAGCAAATCATCTATAATGATGCAAACATACAAGATCATTTTGTACTTGATTATAAGAAACGGATGTGTTTGAAAATGTAAATATTTGTATACGTGGTAAATGTTTGTGCTTGTTAATGTTAGGTTGGTTGATGTTATAAGGGCCAGATATATAAACATGTTCATGTTATTATATGGATGGGAACCCCAAAACTGAAGTGAGCGTGTGGATAAAAAACTTAAGCACCAGGATTGATGTATTGTCCCAGAATTATCGTAGAGTGGACTTTGTTATCACCAAGCACAGTAGGGTGGATACTTTTAAAGAAAACTTCCAGATAGATGTGCGAAAGGTAGGTGTGACGGGTCGTACAGTGTAATGTAACCACCTGTAGCCACAAGTGCCGCTTTGTGACCTCTTGAATATAGAATTTAAAATAAATATGTTGGCTGTGATGTCATGTTTTATCGTTTCCTTTCTTGTTAAAACGTTAATGGTGTTTATTTTTTAGATACATTTTTGTTTTACCCTTCGTTTTGTTTTATAGACCTTTCATTGAATTTGGAACTTGCGTGTGTCAATGGAGAACTCATTCAACCTACCTACAAGCATTTCTCACCAATTATAGCAAATAGTACGAATTGGACAAATATAGATACATAACATGCCAGATGAGTTAGCCGACCGAGAAGTATGGTTAGCGACCCAGCTAACACGTCTGACATGTTACCTGTTTACGTTTGTCCATATCTATTATTTTTCCAACGACCTGTGGGGCCTGGTGGAGGTAAATACTCCCATGCGCGCCTCATACGGACTTGAATATATACGCAGGACTTGTGACCCCACCTTAACACAAGCAGGGAAATTTGGGCACTTTTTTTGGTGACCCACTCATGTAAGCAGGTCCTGTGCTCGTTCCATGAGTTTACAATCATGATGAGTTTGATACCATAGAAAAGGAAATCACACATGCTTGCAATTGATTTATGATACATTGAAATCGATGTAGAAACCGCCTGTAAGCGGTTTAATCCGCCCATCCTCCCTTCATTTTTGCATAGTAGAACAGACTGGAAGACCAAGACTCTGTCAGTGCACAAACGTCCCACTTACACCCAATGTCATTCCCCATAACAAACATGTGAGATGCCTTCTGCACTGTAGCGGAGGACTACATGATTGGGACATAGTCACATTTGCATAATTAATGAGGTAATTCTGTAAACCCACTACGTTCAATGATGGGACTATTTAAACACTGTGACATATGACATTATGCAAATAAGGACCAAATTTATTTGCATTAATAAATGGAAGAAATGACGGGAATTTCATACTTATGGTAATTAAACTCCTTAAATCAATCGTTTTTAAAAGAATTGAAGCGATGAAACCCATGTATCACAGTCAACATTTCTTTAATCCTGTATTCAAGAAAGCACAAAATGAACCTAGTTGTTACAGCTGGTTATAGCGTTATTATACTGTACAACCTGTCACACCTAACTTTCGCGCATTCATCTGGAAGTGCTCTTTAAATCTATCCAGCGAAGATGCCCCTACTATAAATGGTGATAAAAAAACATCCACCCTACGATAGTTTTGGGAAAAACGAATGTTCGAACACATCTATCTTGGTGCTAAACTTTTGATCCGCACGCAGTTTTGGGACTACCAAAGGATGCCATCCAGATAATAATATGAACATGGCGCAATATCTGTCCCCTAACATCAAACAACCGAACATTAAAAAGCGCAAAACACATATTTATATTAAGAAATACTTCCGTTTCTGCTAAAGCTAAGGTGTAATTATACAGCTAAACATTGTTTATATTCACAAGTATATCAAGGGATAGGTGAGGTGAGGTGAGGATATCAATAAACTGAACAAAGAAGTATAATGTTTTCTACACTTCTTCCATCAACTTCAAAGCCTTGAGTGTGAAATGCAGGAAGTCTAATAAGAAATTTTGCAAGATTACTCGGAATTTTTAATCTAATCAACACTCAGGTGTCAGATGGACAATTCTCTGCATCTTGAAAACAGTGGCTCAAAGAAAAGGCTATGGTCGGCAGGTTTTTGTTAAGGTTGGTTTGGTTTTACGGTACTTTTACGGTACGGTTTTAGGCTCCGCTCCGCCTGGTTTTGGCGCGTTTTAGTTAGCTTTCTATTTACTTTCGTTTTCTGTATGTCAACGTGTCGACGGGCAAAAATAAAAACTGACGAAATAGAAAGCCCGACATCAACGGAAAAAAACTTAAAACAATAACCCGATGCCGAACCTCTTGCTTGGAGGCTACGTTAAACCTAAAACACCGCATTTTCAGTCTGGGGCTCATTGTTCGTAAATCTGAAGTTCAGCGGAAGTGCTGTACAAGTAGTTTGTAGGGTCTCCTAGGCCTCTTGGTGCCGTACATGTATGCAGGGTAGTTGTGGCAGTACTGGTGGGGGGAGAATCCAAGTTTGATTCCCGCACAGTGGCTTCCGAAGTAGACTGTTATAGTGGTTTTCACCGGAGACAATCAGACGTCCGAGATTCAAGCCTTGCGAGGAGTTTCAAATCTCCTGTGACAGGTCCGTTGTATAAATTGTTTTCTATAGGTGGAACAATCCGCCCCAAGGTGATGGAATTCTGATCTAATGCCACGCCGTTGACAAGTTCGCGGCGATTGCAGCACTGATCTTCTTCCTCACGAGGCGTACGAAGCATGCAATACAAAATAAAACTAGACAACTTTCAACCACGAAAATAGTGATGTAAAGAATATTATGCCTTCCACTTGTTTCGTTCTTCGTGTCCGTTGATACAGTGGGAGATGTATTAACGATATACGCGCTGGACTGGGCAGCACTTGTCCGGATCCTTGCCGAACTATATGTCTGGTAGTACTGTCCCGTGTTCACGTTCTTCCACAGTTGGGTTTTTGTGGTGACATTTGTTGAGCCGTTTTCTACGCTCGGTAGTTTGGTCTTGGCTGGTTGGGTCGGTTCACAATCCGTCAGCTTGGCAGACACAGTGGACAAATGTCGCTGATACAGGTGACTCGGACTGTAGCAGACGAAACGGCCGCTCAGCATAAGGAAACAGGCAAAACATGAAGAACTACAGGCCTGTCGACTAAGTGTCCATTTACAGCCCTCTAAACACGCCATTTTGTCGATCAGCCAGGAAAGCTCACAGTCACAGTGAAACGGGTTGTCGTTAAGTACTACTTTCTTCACCTGCGGCCATCCTAGAGCGTGTTTTGAGAACGACTTAAGTTTGTTTAGACTCAAAATTACGTGACTCAGCTTCGGCAGATACGCAATGACGGTGTCGAGTTGGACGTGCTTCAGTCGGTTTCCTTGTAGAGAGAGACTTTCTAAAGCCGGCAAAGTCCGCAGAGACATCCAGGACACACTTTCGATGGAATTATAGCTCAGGTCTAAGGAGTACAGATGCGGCAGTGACGGAAAGTGCGAGACGTTTTTAATGTTATTGTTAGCGAGCTCGAGTCGCTCAGCGCTGGGCGGTATATCACCGGGCAACGTCACCAGGCCTAGTCTGTTACAGTTAACTGCCGTGCGTACGCGCGTAGAAAATACAGGATTGTTCTTTTTGACATCACATTGGGCTGGCAGACTGTTACATCCTAACAGACAAGATCCAAAGGCAACAAGCAACAACAAGCCACTTACAGTCATGTTCGTCTCAGGATTGAAGTCTGGTTGTCACCACCTATACTGGTCTGCAATGTCTCCACGCAAAAGTTGCCCCAGCTTGTGTTTTGTGGTTTTGTCTCGATTCGTGGCTGCACACCCTCAAGTTTAGCGACCGTATCTTACCTAAATATTTCTGATTCAAACAAAAATGTGAATGGCAATGAAGTATAGTCTTCTAGCTATAGGAACTGGGCTTGGTTTCTTCAAACAATTTAAGTGAAATTTGCAGGAGAAAAGTATTTTACGGAACAAAATGATGCGCAAATTGGACCCTTTCACATAGAAATAAAACCACCAGTTAAAAGTTTGACAGAGATATAGCTGATATTGTCGGAAGAAGAGAGCTCTTGAGTGAGATTTTCAATATCGCGACGCACGAGACAAAGCAACACCTCCCATAAAACGCACCTGGCTCAATCTGAGCTGGGCAGATCACTTTCCACGCGTAAGCATACAAAAGTTGTCTGAGCGCATCCTGGAGAATCATTTGTCTGAGCTCATCTTTTTTTTCCGTACGTCCATTTCAAGGACTGACCTGGATACATAAAAAGATAAATCGCTCGGCTGTACCAGACAATTTTATTGGAAACCAATCTGAAAACAGGTATAGAAAATGGCGCAGAAACTCGCTATCACGGCAAACTCCCTTCCTCAACAAACCCGGCACAATAGAACCTAGCCAACGTTGAAAATCGCGGACCAACGAAAAAAAAAACATCCCCTTCCCGAAGACTGCAAGGGAGTCTAATTGGGTGTATTGAAGTGGGGCGTTTCTGCACTGACAGAGTCTTGGTCTTCCAGTATATTCTACTAACTATGCAAGAAAGGGCGGGCGGATGGGCGGGTTAAATCGCTTACAGGCGGTTTAGCATCCCCCTTACCACCACCCACCCCCGATCCCCACCCCTTACCCCTTCTACCCCTTTCACCTTACCCCTTCTGGCTTCTTTGCTGCTGTCCTTCCCTGCCTCGTGTACGCGTGTTCTTCTCGCTTACGTGGCATCCCTAATGATCACCTGTTAGGTTTCACCTGTTGTTAATTAGATTGCCTACGTTCTCTTTACTTCCGCGAGGACTACATGACTAGATTAAAATTTACATAAATTACCACTCAATTATGTCATGCATCACTTAAGCTATCCACAAATCAAGAAAACATGAGGATCCGTCAACCCCTTCGTGAGTTATTCCCTTTCAAAATATGATATTAAACCAACCTCTGCAGTTCCCAAAACAGCCACTACGCCACACAGTCTCATCCCCAAGAGCCATCACAAAAACCACGCCCATGGCACTTCTGGAACTTGAGGTATCAAAACAGGAAATTCTGCTGCAGTACCGTAACGAGGCGCTAGGGGGCCCAAAATGGAATCATTTTCAAGACCTACCCACATAAAAGGTTAACTACATGTACAGCAGTTCCGCTGAAGGTTAGAATCACGAACGATAAGGCCTAGGAAAATGTTATATTTCAAGTTATCTTTCGCACAAGGAGAGATTCGGCACAGGCTTATATTTGCACGTCTTTTAGGCGTTGGGGTCAGGCTTTTTATTTCACCAGGTTTTCGTTTAGTCCTTCGGACAAGTTGAGATATGGAAAACGAAACCAAATAGAATTATGCAGTAAAAATGGTCCCTAAGACACGTAAAACCCGGATCTGCTTGGAGAGTACGTTTACCAAACCAACCTTAGCAAAAAACTGCCGACCCTACCCTTTTATTTGGTCTGATCACTCTCATTAAGTAACATAGAATTGTCCATCTGACACCTGAGTGATGATGAGATTAAAAATTCCGAGCAGTCTTGCAAAATCTGTTCTGCACTACCTGGAGCTTTCGAGTATTTGACTCGCACATGTTTGCTAGAACTGATAGACAGTACTGTGCTACTGATAATACAAGTGCGCATAAAACAACCTTGCAGACTTCATAAGACATGGCCCATGCGTGCCAATATCAAGTCGATGGACGGTAGTTTCGGACTAGTTTGATATAGCAATGAATATATATTGTAACTTGATACAACAGCAGATATAGATTACAACCGTGATAAAGGAGAACTAGCATTGCATATGAACCTTCCGAGAAAGTGTGCCGTCCATCAGACCAGAAGTAGCGGTACAACATAAATTCTACAATGTTGGCTTACAGTAACTTGTTATTGTTATTGTTTATTGGGTGGGCTGACTACTCACTCTTTGCAGCCAGGGGCTGAATTGCGAGGATCTTACAAAAGGCGGGGCTAAATCGCAAGGGTCTGGAGAGAGCTGCCATTCGGCGCCACTCAGGTGACCTCAATACGACTGGGTGACGTGGGGAACAGCTTGATATGATCTGAAGGGAGTTTCCACAAAACATTTAATCTGTCAAGAGCATTTGCGTACGTCAATACATGGCCTTCTCTTGAACGTCACGTTTGAAAGGTTGAAGTCAAGTATGACAAAGTTTGCCATACAACTTGCTTTCTAGGTTTGTGTGAAGTGATGTGGACTTACTTCTGCGACTAGTTACTTAGCGTCCACTGCTGATCATTTTTATCCAAGGCTTCTAGCTGTTCATATTTCTTCCTCTGGTCAGCCATCAAAATCAGAATAGACACATTGTTTTTAGGACATAACACTTTTATTCTGTTTTCTTTTGTGCCAGCAATATCGAGTCCCCGTAGCCACTGTTAAAAGCCTTGTAGCCTGGTAACACGTACTAGTTTCTCAAAGGCGAACAGTGGGAGCTTGACGGTTTACGGCGGGAATGTGGAGCAATCGGACCAAAGGTACGCCATCATGCGGTTGACGT
Source organism: Branchiostoma floridae (assembly GCF_000003815.2). Taxonomy (NCBI): domain Eukaryota; kingdom Metazoa; phylum Chordata; class Leptocardii; order Amphioxiformes; family Branchiostomatidae; genus Branchiostoma; species Branchiostoma floridae. The sequence continues at coordinate 16,444,471 of NC_049993.1, forward strand.
AGTGGTGACAGTTGTTGGTCCGCACACTGTATTCACCGTATCGGTCCTTATAGCCTCGGCTGTCAAACGAGTAAAGTAAACAAAAGTAAGAACAAAACTCGGATATTTACATTGATGTAAGCGAATTTACCAGGTCGTGAGTCACCTCATACGTGTTAGTGTTCGATATAAAACAGCGGAACAAACACAGTGCGTCAGTAGTGCAATGTAGAATATTGCCTACCACCCATGGCAATTAAGGGTCCACTTTCTACCGTATGTAGAGGTTACAGGGTTTGACAGATGTAAATGCCTAGCGCGTTGTTAGGGGCACATTTTCTGCAGCTACACCAAAGAGGTAAAATCGGATAGGACAAGTGATCCAAGGTACGTGTGGTGCCTTTGTCAGTCTTTCAAGGATAAGCGATTGATAGGAATAGCACCATAATACTATAACATACAACAGATGGCGTCACCATGGCATATGCAGATGTTTTCGAGGAGTACTAGTGGAAATACGCCAAGCAACTGGATATGATTTTGGAAACTAGTTAGGATAGTTAGGAGAAACATGTTATCCAACTAGATCTCTTTCGCATATCAATTCATAAACAGGGTATAAAACTGCTGTCGAACAAGTTCTCTCGAGTGTCATTGACGAAGGCCAGATGTTGTCTAAAGCATCTGACCGTTTCCAAAACCAAATATAGTTGCTTGAGTAGAGTAACTGTTTTTGGCGTATCTTATTACCTGGATGTCTAATCTTCATCGACGTACTCAGGGGTGCCTAAGTATTCATACGATCCTTACGAAAAACAGACGATCCTTACGGAATTCATACGATCCACTACTAAGAAACATACGATCCTTACGGAAATCATACGATCCTTACGGAAATCATACGATCCTTACGGAAATCATACGATCCCTACCAATTCAATATGGCGGCCTCGGAACTTGCATTTCTACTGACGATATCAAGATTATCCCACCATGCTGAGCCTTAAAACATCCACCTGCACGAGTGACAACTTATTTGGTGACACATCGGTGTGTTTTATACCGTCTGGTTAGCCGGAGAAAAGAAATTAATCCGCAGCAGAGCATGGCCCGGTATGGCGGCGACAAATTAGTAAGGATCGTATGAATTCCGTAAGGATCGTATGTTTCTTAGTAATGAATCGTATGAATTCCGTAAGGATCGTATGTTTTCGTATGAATACTTAGGCACCCCTGGTACTAGTGGAGATGTCTGAAGAAAAACATCATCGCCTACCTGAACTGATAGACTTCGTCGTGACTGCAAAAACTGTACCCTGATGATGATTTCCATTGCACCGAACAGTCCCCGACCGGACGAACACCTTCCCAGGTTCCCTAAAGCATGACAAGAAACCAAAACACACAGCGAGACATGGCAGCCAACATTAGTTAGATGGTCTCAGCGAATAACATGTATGAAGAATCGTAATCACCAATGAGTATTGGTCATTAGGTGTCCGGCTACAGAATTCATCAGACCGCTGTTTGACTATGATACTAAAGAAAGGTCTTCACTCATGACTCAGAAACTCTTTTAGGCGTTTATTTAATAGATAGGCTTTCACCTAGAAATAGAAAATGTTATTGGCATTTTCCCCACCTGTTCCAAAAAAACTAAGAAATCCATGTTGATTTTCCTCCATATTAGATTTATAACAAAGCAAGTTGTATAACCTTATCTGCAGCGTTGTTGTCTCTCATGCCCCATTCGTAGATAACGCCCCTATAAAAGAGGACACTGTGATTGGGCTCGTATATAGATTCGTCTTCGTCCACCTCTCGTTTCCCCGATGGCAAGGATGAAGGAAGCCAGCAGAGTGAGCCTGAAGAGGCCCAGGATTGCAGGGAGACTTCCCCGACGTAATAGAAGCCTTTAAGATGAAATATCAGGAACGTTGTCAATTGATGATGGGGATCGCAGAGTGACTACAAGCAAGGAGGTTAAAAAAGACTTTTTTTAACCTCCTTGCTACAAGTATTCCCTCAGTGCCAGTGTATTGTTTACTTACGATTGCCACAGTTTACAAAACGCTGGAATTCTTTTCAAATCTTCAAGAATTAGCAGTGACGCTATAGTTGTACAGACGAAAACGTACTAGTATTCAGCGATGGCGGTTTTATACAGTTCTTACAGTCTCGAGCAATTATTGGCAACTTCATTTGCAGGCGCAGCGCTTTGAGTCGCCATTGAATACTACGAGGGGCGTTCAATAAGTAATAACTCTGACTTATTTCCCATAGCAAGAGATTAATGAAACTTGGCACAGTTATTAGTCTTTCTCTTCATAAGAACCACCCAGAGTTATGCATTTCTCCCATCGTTTGATGCAGTTCTGGACACCGTTTTTGTAGGACACCCCAGGTTGGTCCTCCAACAGATGCCTCATCAATGGCAGAAGAGGAACGACCAGGTCTGGGAGCTGTTTCCACAGACTTCCGGCTATGTTTGAATTCAGGATGCCAGCGTTTTACAAGGTCATATGATGGGGCATCATCACCATAAGTTTCTTTCATTTCATCAAAAGTCTCCTTTGGTGTGCGTCCTTTCAAACACAAAAACCGGATCACTGCGCGACACTCAACTGGCTCCATTTCACACCTGGTCCATTTCACACCTAACTCAGTTCAAACACCAGTAAATCAGAAACCACAATTAGTTCAGAGCCCTTTTTTGCAACATAAACTATAGAGATATGAATCATTACACATGCAAAACGTCATCTAGATCAAACAACTGGAAGTGGGTCAGAGTTATTACTTATTGAACGCCCCTCGTATGCGAAGTACGCTGTGGTAATGAATATAATACTATTTCTCACTTCAGATTTGAATGATTCGTTCTTATGCAAGAAGATAGAACACAACGCTAACCGGTGCCGGAATCTGGGTGGTTGCAAACGGACCCGTCATCCGGTCTGCACATATCGAGTAGGTAATTGATGCTCAGACTGGCTAAGTCAACTATCTGACCACCTATCTGAACCAGCGAATCCACAAGGCCCCTCTCCTCTGCAGGCAGTCCCTTTGGTACAAACGATACAAATTATATCATACGACATGTAATGAGTACAATGATTGACATGTATCGTAAGATCTTTTAAAATTTATGCAGGTGCCAAGCAAAATACAGGAATGGGAATGTTGTGACGTTACTTTCCTGTCAACTACAAGTTTTGTTGTTTCGAGTATATTGATTTTCAGGAAAAAACAACAACTTTGTAGTAATTACTATGTATAGGTAGAAGTAATTTACCTGCACTGTTGAAAGCAGGCCGATGAGGAGGAGTAGATACATGGCAAAGTGAGTCGCCAGTGCTGTACAAACGTTTGAACGTACAGAAACAGTGGATGTAAACCCTTGCAAAAAGGATAGTTACACAAAGCCCTTTGGCTCCTTTTATACAACTTTGCAGCAAGTATGTTTAATTTAAAACGTAAAAATAGCTGTGGCAATCGGTTGTTCTATCATATGTACACATTGCATGTGGTTGCCCCATTCATGTACCTCGGAAAGGCCATGTAGTCACCGCCAGCTGTCTGGTCACCTGCCCGGTCATCAATGTGTTTATTTACGCTCGGACACCGAAAGTACACAAAAACAGGGCAAGAAAGGAAAAAAATAAGATATGGAGGGTTATGGAAAGTTCAAGCCTGTGGATCATTAACTCTTTGATGTTCTATGTTCTCATAAGATATTAAAAATGTCAAATATATATTTTCTTTAACGTAAGGGAAGCATTCCACCATTGTAGGAGTATTTTGGCAGGTGGCATAACATAGATGAACGTTAAAAATGTCGTATATGTCGTTTAAAAACGGCATATTTTATCAATAAATCAACTGTGCAGGTCTCGAGATTCCAGCAGGTCACACTGCATGTCGTAGGTTCGAGAAAAGTGGATTCAAAAGTTTCAAACTAGAGTTTATGTTATCATCGCATGCCCAAGTTTGCAGGTATCTGGAAGGCGCTACGTAGGCCAATGAATTGTTGTTGAGTCGCCCATGCTGAACTGACCGGGTTGGTGTTCTGAGTGTCGGATCCAAAATTCTAGTACTCGGAATCAGCCGAGTGGGTGCCTAACGTTCCGACGGCGTGTTCCGACGCCGAAGGTACCCGAAGCTGCGAATGTCGAAGGTACCTGCCAGAAGGCTCGCGAAGCCCGGGAGCGAGCGGATTTTCCTCGTAGGCAACTCATCAAAGGGTGACAGTCCAGCGCTGATGAGAGCATTTTATGGGCCCAGAGG
>NC_049993.1:16448836-16548686 GCF_000003815.2 Branchiostoma floridae
CTATATCGATATTGTATATAATTTCATTCAAGGTCGTATCGGTTTTACTGAATGGTTTGGGAACGCATCTCAGTGTATCCCTGCTACCACAGTCGTGATAAATTGTACAAGGTCGAGTAAATGTCGCACAAGTTGGTGAGGAAAACAAAAGGTCGGATTCACTTTGTACCACTTTGTACGGTTCCGCGTACGTAATTTTAGCGCACTTCGAACTTGACCTTGTTGCTAGGGTTATAGACAAGAAGAATATAGCGATCCTTCCCGGTGTAAGTAAATTAAGCCCATTAGTCTCATCTTATTAAGCAGAAACACTCGAAACTGGTATGTCACGTCTTAAGATGATTTAACGGTCATATGCCGACTAATGAATGCACGTACGTTGACACTTGCACATGTAAACACACACAGCTGCTCCTTGTTTTCATCATGGTGAACGTGCGGGTCATGACTGGGCCAATAAAGCCAAGGGCACAACCCACCGTACGTACAATTTGTCCGTGCGTTTTTTTGGGAGGTCACGTCCGCCACGTATTTCTGAAAACGTTCAGGCTGTACAGGGCAGGCTCGTCGCCCGCACTGGCACGTACGGGGGCGAATCCGCAGCCCGATGGCACACAAAGTTTTGCCTGCACGTAAAGTTCTACGGCGTGTCTGCGTGCTCCCAAATCCGTCGAATTCCCTACGAGTTCGTACGGAGGCGGTACTTACCACTTACGGATCCCCAAAGATTGCCCACGTTTTGGAACGTAGACAGCACGTATTTGCACGTACGGCGGGTTGTGCCCTTAGCTTAATTAAGATATCTATGGGGCCCGCAGACCCCCGCACCTACAAAGGATCAGGTATTTTGGAAGTTACGTGAAGGTGAACATCATTAAATACAAATTATGCAATAAGTATCTCATTTGCATGAATAATAAAAAATTATGCTATAGCCTTTTTTCTTAAGATATAACGGTCAACTTCTGTCATTTGGCAGGAGGATGACCAACTATTACAATTTAAGTAAATAAGGACCATATTTGCATAAGAATGCTTGTAGATTGAATGGGTTCCCTATTGACACACGCAGGCTCCAAATTTAATGAGAGAGGGCGATAAAACAATAAGATGGGTGAAAATATATACTAGTATTAGGATTTTCAAACTTAACACCATAAACGTTTTAACAAGAAAATAAGCGATAAAACATGGTATCACAGCCAACATATGTATTTCAAATTCTGTATTCAAGAAGTCACAGAGTGCCGCTAGTGGTTACAGTTAGTTATATTACATTGTACGACACGTTACACCTAACTTTTGCACATCTATCTGCAAGTGTTCTTTAAATCTATCCAGCGAAGACGATAACACTTACTTGATGATACTGTACTTGGTGATAACAAATTCCACTCTATGATAATTCTGGGACAATACATCAATGCCTGGTGCTTAAGTTTTTATCCACACGCTCGCTTTAGTTTTGGGGTTCCAAGAGGATGCCATCCATATAATAACATGAACATGTTATATCTGTCCCTTATAAATCAACCAACCTGACATTAACAAGCACAAACATTTACCACGTATACACATGTTTACATTTTCAAACACGTCTGTTTTTTTATAATCAAGTACATAATGAGCTTGTATGTTAGCATCATTGTAGATGATATGCTACAATGATGCTAACATACAAGCTCATTATGTACTTGTTATGATACCAATCATACTGATATTACAACGTAAAGAAAAAAGAAAAAGGGTATCACATCACAGTCAAAGCCTTGAAAGTTACACACATTATCATAATCCACATAGCACTACCATCAACTCAAACCTATTCAAACATATTTATCCATGTGCGTACTTATAGTTGCAATAAGAGTTTCGGCTAAAGCTATAGTATAATTATACAGTTAAACATTGTACAAACACACGTATATCAATAAACTGAACAACGAAGCCTCATGTTTACTACACATTCTTGCATCAACTGTGAAAAGCATTGAGTTTGAGATACAGAAAGTCTGCCAGAAATTTTGCAAGACTGCTCGGAGTTCTGATTTGAACCTGATCATCACTCAAGTTTCAGAACGACAATTCTATGTTCCTTGATGAGAGCGGTCAGCCCAAGTAAAGGCTAGGGTCGGAAAGTTTTTGTAACCCTAGCTTGCTCTCCAAGTGTAGGCTCCGTACGGCTGGTTTTGTTGTGCTTTAGGGGCCATGTTTACATATTTCTATTCAGTTTCATTGTCTTTATAATAACAGAAAGCAATAGAACAACATGACGAAATAAATTTAGAAAGGCCGACTCCAACAAAGACGCCAAAACATGCCGGTGCCGAACCTGTGCTTGGGGGGTAAGGCAACCTGAAACACCACATTTTTTCCTGGGTCTTAAGCATACTGTTTGTGATTCTAACCTTCATCGTTAGTACTAGTGTTGTACATGCAGTTTGTAGAGTCTGCCGTTGGTTCCGCAGATGTATACAGGGTGGTTGTGGCGGCACTGCTGAGGTTAGGATCCACGCAGCGCTCCGTGTCGTTCGAGACGGCAACAGGTTCATGGTACAAGATTCCCACACAGTGGTTTGTAGACTGTTCTTGTGGAAGTCTGATTTGGTTTTCACCGGAGACAATCTGACGTCCCTGATTCAAGCATGTATACAGGGTAGTTGTGGCAGTACTATTGAGGTTAAAATCCACGCAGCGCCCCGTGTTATTCGAGACGGCAACAGGTTCATGGTACAAGATTCCTGCAGACTGTTCTTGATCTTGTGGAGGTATGTTCTCATTTTTAGCGGGCACAATCAGACGTCCGTGATTCAAGCCTTGCGATGAGGTACCGATGCACTGGTGCAGGGGGTCTACTGTAGGTAACGTACACGTGGTCGTGTGTGCAACTGGAGGTCCGTGGTTCGAAGCTCCTGCGACGGGTCCGTTGTATAAATTGTTTTCAATCATCGAATCTGATGAAACAATTTGTCTCAATGGAATGGAATTGTGATCTAATACCACGCCGTTGACAAGTTCTCGGCGATTGCAGCATAGGTTTTTCTTTCTCACGAGGCGCACGAGGCAGGCAATAAAAGATAAAACCAGACAACTTTCTGTCACAAAAATAGTGATGTAAAGAATATAATGTCTTTCCCCTTTTCCGTTCTTCGTGTCCGTGGACACGGTGGGAGATGTAATAACGATATACTCGCTGGTCTGGGCAGCACTTGTCCGGATCCTTGCCGAACTATTTGTCTGGTAGTACTGTCCCGTGTTCACCTCCTTCCACACCTGGGCTTGTGTTGTGACATCTGTTGAGCTTTTGTTGAGAAAAATGTCGTTTACTATGCTCGGTAGTTTGGTCTTGGCTGGGTGGGTCGGTTCACAATCCGTCAGCTGGGCCGACACAGTAGACAAATGTCGCTGATAAAGTTGACTCGGACTGTTGCAGACGAAACGTCCGCTCAGCGCAAGAAAACACGCAGAACACAAAGAGCAACATTCCTGATTCCGTCCCCATTTACAGCCCTCTAAACATGCCATATTGTCGATCAGCCAGGAAAGCTCACAGTCACAGTGAAACGGGTTGTCGTTGACTATTACTCTGTTCACCGACGGCCATCCTATAGCGTATCTGGAGAACGATGTTAGTTTGTTCCAACTCAAATTTACGTGCATCAGCTTCGGCAGATACGCAATGACGGTGTCGAGTTGGACGTACTTCAGTCGGTTTTCTTGTAGAGAGAGAACTTCTAAAGCTGGCAAAGCCCGCAGAGACATCCAGGACACGGTTTCGATGGAATTATAGCTCAGGTCTAAGGAGTACAGATACGGCAGTGACGGAAAGTGCGAGACGTTTTTTATGTTATTATGAACGAGTTCGAGTCGCTCAGCGCTGGTCGGTATATCACCGGGCAGCGCCACCAGGCCCAGTCTGTTACAGTTAACTGCCGTACGTACACACCCACAAAAGACAGGATTGCTCTTTTTGACATCACATTGGGCTGGCAGACTGCTACATCCTAACAGACCAGATCCAAAGGCAACAAGCAACAACAAGCTACTTACAGTCATGTTTGTCGCAGGAGGGAAATCTGGTTGTCACCACATATATAGTATACTTGTCTGCGATGTCTGTCAGCAAAGGGCAGCCCAGCTTTTTTTGTCTCTGAGGCTGCAAGCCCTCAAACATGTCATACCGGACTATTCCTGACGCTAAACAATGCGGATGGCAATTGTAGCCCTCTAGCCATAGCCATAGATGAGCTTTGGTTTCTTTAACCAATTTTACAGTACTGCGCAAATTGGGCCTTTTCACATAAATTGTAACCATCGATAAGAACTTTTACACAGGAATAGCTGACATTGTCCGAAGGAGAAAGCTCTTATGTATGTCCAAGCCAGTCATTGAGGAAACTAAACCATACAGCTGAGATTTTCAATAGCCCGACGCACTAGGCAAAGCAACACCGCCCACAAAACGCATCGTAGCTCCCGCATCTGAGCTACATGAGAGCAGGGACGAAATATGAATTACAATGTCCTTGATGAGAGGCAGATCACTTTCCACGCGGAAGAATACCTAGAAGTAAGTCTCGGGCCCAAGATTGATTTTCAGACAAAATACATCACGCCTTTCATCAACGTTAGTATTGAAGTTCATTTTACAACAAATGGTAAGAAATCTGACCTCAAACTTAAGATCCCGAAGATTTCCTCAATTTTTTTCTCGTGCACTATCCTCCGTCGCGGAGGATTGGCCTAGGTGTGTATCCAAATCAGTATCTCTGTTGTGGTGGGGGAAGATTTGTCTGAGCGCATCTTTTTTCCCGTACATCCATTTCAAGGACGGACCTAGATACATAAAAAGATGAATTGCTTGGCTGTACCAGACAATACTAATTACATATCCCTTCTTTTCAGGGAACCAATCTGAAAAGAAAATGAGGTTCCAAGATTGTCTTTCTTATCACAGTCCGTACAAGTGGGACACCAGGGCGTCTGTTTTGTAACTAACCTCTCACACGAAACAGGAACACTGTCCAAAAGATCTTAAATGTACCTTTTTGCACGTTGAAGATATTCTTTCCATTCAACTTTTAACGATCGTGTACTGTTCACGTCTCTTCAGCTGTATACATGTTTGAAAGGGGTAAGGCCAAATAAACATACTATAGAAGAAGCTTAAGGCGGGAGATATCATTTAAGATATAGTGTATGTCAAAAATGATGACCAAAAAGAGTACAGTCAATACAGTAGTCTTAACTAGTCTTACAAACACTTTCGTTTTTTAATCAATAACAAAAGGAGCCTGTATAGTAGCATCATTACAGATGATATGCGGTCCATACAAATAATACCAATCATATTGATATTACGATGATATAAAGAAAAAAAAAGGGAAAAGGGTATGTCATATCACAGTCAAAGCCTTCAAGGTTACACACATTATTGTGATCCACATAGCATTACCATCAACTCAATCTATTCAAACATATTTATCCATTTGCGTACTTATAATTAGAATAAAACTAACTCTAGACTTCAGAGTTTAAGAGTTTCGGCTACAGTTATAGTATAATTATACATGTACAGTTAAACATGGTACAAGTACACGTATATAAATAACTGAACAAGGAAGCAAGTTTACTACACATTCTTACATAAACTGTTCAAAGCCTTGAGTGTGAAATACAAGACGTCTGTGAGCGACTTTGCAAGACTGGTCGGAAATCTATTTTGAAAAGCAAAAGTTCTGAATATAGCAAATCCGACACCAACGTCAAAAACACGTCCATAATAACAAGCCTGTGCCGAACTTCTGCTTGGGGGTAAGGTAACTTGAAACACCAATTTTTTTCCTGGGTCTTATTGCTCGTGATTCTAACCTTCATCTTGAGTGCTGTACATGCAGTTTGCAGAGTCTGCCGTTGGTTCCGCAGATGTATACAGGGTAGTTGTGGCGGTACTGCTGAGGTTAGGATCCACGCAGCGCTCCGGATCCATGTCGTTCGAGACGGCAACAGGTTCATGATACAAGTTTCCCACACAGTGGTTTGTAGACTGTTCTTGTGGAAGTCTGATCTGGTTTTCACCGGAGACAATCTGACGTCCCTGATTCAAGCATGTATACAGGGTAGTTGTGATGGTACTTTTCAGGTTAGAATCCACGCAGCGCTCCGTGTTATTCGAGACGGCAACAGGTTCATGGTACAAGATTCCTGCAGACTGTTCTTGATCTTGTGGAGGTATGTTCTCATTTTCAGCAGGCACAACCAGACGTCCGTGATTCAAGCCTTGCGAGGAGGTACCGGTGCGCTGGTGCAGGGGGTCTACTGTAGGTAACGTACACGTGGTCGTGTGTGCAACTGGAGGTCCGTGGTTCGAAGCTCCTGCGACGGGTCCGTTGTATAAATTGTTTTCAATCATCGAATCTGATGAAACAATTTGTCTCAATGGAATGGAATTGTGATCTAATGCCACGCCGTTGACAAGTTCTCGTCGATTGCAGCATAGGTTTTTCTTTCTCACAAGGCGTACGAGGCAGGTAATGCAAAATAAAACTAGGCCAATTTCAACCACGAAAATAGTGATGTAAAGAATATAATGTCTTCCACTTGTTTCGTTCTTCGTGTCCGTTGACACAGTGGGAGATGTATTAACGATATACGCACTGGTCTGGGCAGCACTTGTCCGGATCCTTGCCGAACTATTTGTCTGGTAGTACTGTCCCGTGTTCACCTCCTTCCACACCTGGGCTTGTGTTGTGACATCTGTTGAGCTTTTGTTGAGAAAAATGTCGTTTACTATGCTCGGTAGTTCGGTTTTGTCTGGTTGGGTCGGTTCACAATCCGTAAGCTGGGCAGACACAGTGGACAAATGTCGCTGACAAAGTTGACTCGGACTGTAGCAGACGAAAGTTCCGCTCAGCACAAGAAAACACGCAGAACACGAAGAGCAACAGGCCTGTCGACTAAGTGTCCATTTACAGCCCTCTAAACACGCCATTTTGTCGATCAGCCAGGAAAGCTCACAGTCACAGTGAAACGGGTTGTCGTTGATTATCACTTTCTTCATCAGCGGCCATCCTAGAGCGTGTTTTGAGAACGATGTAAGTTTGTTCCAACTCAAATTTACATGAACCAGCTTCGGCAGATATGCGATGACAGTGTCGAGTTGTACCTGCTTCAGTCGGTTTTCTTGCAAAGAGAGAAGTTGCAAATCTGGCAAAGTGCGCAGAGATATCCAGGACACGTCTTCGATGGAATTATAGCTCAGGTCTAAGGAGTACAGATACGGCAGTGACGGAAAGTGCGAGACGTTTTTGATGTTATTGTGAGCGAGTTCAAGTCGATAAGTGCTGGTCGGTATATCACCCGGCAACGCCACCAGGCCCAGTCTGTTACAGTTGACTAGCGAACGTACACGCTCAGAAAAGACATAATTTCTCTTTTCGACATCACAATGGGCTGGCAGACTGCTACATCCTAACAGACAAGATCCAAAGGAAACCAGAAACAGCAAGCCACTTACAGTCATGTTTGTCTCAGGAGGGAAGTCTGGTTGTCACCACCTATACTGGTCTGCAATGTCTGCGAGCAAAAGTCACCCCAGCTTGTTTTTTGGTCTCTATTCGAGGCTGCACACCCTCAAGTTTAGCGACCGTATCTTACCGAAATATTTTCCAAAAAATGTGGATGGTAAAGAAGTATAGCCCTCTAGCTATAGGAACTGAATTTCGGTTTCTTCAACCAATTTTAGTGCAATTGGTAGGAGGAAAGTATTTTACGGTAAAAAATGATGTGCAAATTGGGTCTATTCACGTAAAATTGAAACAGCCGATTAAAATTTTGGCATAGAATTAGCTGACATCGTCGGAAGGAGAAAGCTCGTAGGTATAGCAAAGCCAATCATTGAGAAAACCAAATAGTACAACTGAGATTTTCAATAGCCCGACGCACGAGGCATAGCAGCACCGCCCACAAGTGTGAACCCTAGCTCAATCTGAGCTACATTTGTACTTGAGAGGCAAATCACTTTCCACGCGGAAGAATACATAGAAATAAGTCTCCGGCCCAAAATTGATTTTCAGAAAAATACATCACTTCTCAGGCCTTTCGTCTACTTTAGAATTCAATGTTATTTCTCAGCAAATTTTAAGGAATCTGAACTCTTAAGCGCCCGAAACCATTTCCTCAATTTTTTTTCTCGTGCACTTTCCGGCCTCTGTCGCGGAGGAATAGGCGTTTGTATCTAGATCAGTATCTCTGTTGTGGTGGGGGAAGATTTATCTGAGCGCATCTTTTTTTCCGTACAACCACCTCAATGACTGACCTGGATACATAAAAAGATAAATCGCTTGATTGTACCAGACAATACTATTACACATCCCTTCTTTTCAGAGAACCAATCTGAAAAGAAAATGAGGTTCCAAGATTGTCTTTCTTATCACAGTCCGTACACGTGGGATACCAGGGCGTCTGTTTTGTAACTAACCTCTCACACGAAACAGGAACACTGTCCAAAATTTTAAAAACACTGTCCAAAATATTTTAAATGTACCTTTTTTGCACTTTGAAGATATTATTTGAATTCGACTTTTAACGATCGTGTACCGTTCACGTCTCTTCAGTTGTATACATGTTTGAAAGGAAAAAGAGCAAATAAACATACTATAGATAGATATATCATTTGAGATATAATGTATGTCAAAAACGATGACCAAAAAGAGTTCAGCCCGATGAATACAGTAGTCTTGGCTTGACGCTTTTAGACCTCGGAGAAAACAGGGATCTGTCTGTGCGAAGAGGACTAACGCTAGTTCACTTTTATTCGCGGTATAACTTATATCCGTTGCATGTAAAAGCGGTATTTAGGGATATCAAGTCGATAGTCGATCAACAAAGAAGAAGATGACATGAGACTCAAAATTTGAGAGACCGGTTTCGAAGAAGACTCAACTTCGCCACAAGTCAGAAGAGAGACATACAATATGCTACGAAAATAACGGGAAAAACTGATCAATTCTATGACGACACTAGTTGGACCGGACAGCGATAGAGAGTTGGTGTCTATGAAAAACTCGTCTATTTTATGAATTGAAACACAACAAGCTGAACCTGTATGTTATAGACATTAATCATCCCACTATGTTACTCTGCCGGGCCGCAGTGTGTGCAGCATACGAGCAAGGTGTTATCTGTATCTGTATCTATATAGCCGGTATAACCGCCCTTCGGCGTAACACACCAGCTTTGCCGGCACGCGGCGCGGCAGCAGCTGGTTATATTACACTGAACGACCCGTCACACCTAACTTTTGCACATCTATCTGCAAGCGTCCATGAAACTATCGAGAGAAGATGCCCCTTCTGTGCTTGGAGATAACAAATTCCACTCTACGATAGTTCTGGGAAAATACGAATTTTTTAACATATCAATCCTAGGTTGGTAACACTGGTACTTGAAGTCATGGCAGCTGTTAGATTCTTATCAGTCGGTACGTCCACCAGTTTATTGGTCATTTTGTACATCATGCAAAGTCTGGACATTTTCCTTCTGTCTTCAAGTGATGTCTATTGCAAATCTGTTTTCATTTTGGTAACACTAGCATCCCTGGTAGAAAGGAGTCTTTTGCGTATAATGCTTTTTTCACAAAAGACAGAAACTGTTTTTTAAAATACCAATTTAAGGACTACACAACTTCAGACTGCCACGACGACACTTTTCCATGGGCCAACTGGGTTCCCAGACAAATTACTATCCTAGATACAGGTGACGTCATCAAAATTCGAAGCTCGGCAATTGCTATTTTTTTTGCTAAAACAAACACAAAAAAATGACACACAACTAAATTATATTGTTCATATTTCTCAGTGAAATGTTTTTAAAATGTAACAAATACATGAATTGCAGACAAAAGTCGATTTTATCTTTATACAGCTCTGTACGATCAAAATATATCAGAACGCATAACACATTTATTACCAATGCAATGGTCAATGATATTCCGTTGCGATTGTTTGTCAACATACCTTTGTCATGTGTTTCGGTGAGGACCAGTATGTCGTGTCCACATTCTTGGCATAGATCCTGTATTGTGTGCGTCAGACCGCCGCAGTTCCAGGTGCCAATCATTAGCTGATTACCGAGCGGCAGCTTGGGTCCGTGGGGAGGGCCGTCTGTAGACATGAACATGTCTTCGCAGCCTGTGCCGTGGCGGTTTGTATCCGCACGCACCGTAGGAGCCACTCTACGGCGAGACGGTGAAGCCATAGCTGAGATCACACCTATTTAGGGCAGATGGATGGCCACTAGCATTAGTTTTATCGATGTTGCTAGGAGGTTGTCCTCAGCGGTGGCGTCGGCCACCTTCGGCACCAGACTTCCGCACGATTTGCATACTAGTAATCAATATCTAACTATATAAACCATAACTTAAGCTATGTACATACAAAAAATCATAACGATCCGTCAAGCCCTTCTTGAGTTATTTCCTTTCAAAGTTGGACACTAAAACAACCCCTGCAGTACCGTAACAAGCTGCTAGGGGGGTAAAAAAATCTAATCGTTTCCAGGTCTCATCAAGACGTACCCACATACCGAATATTAATACAATCCATTCAGGCATTCTTGAGTTATGCTAGTATTCTCCAAAAAAGTTTCTGCAGCTGTACACAGACCAACAATAGCAGTATTATATACAGTTCAACATAATGTTCTACAGCGTTGGCTTAAAATGACATAACAGACGAGTGAAACTGTAGATAGATAGAACCCCAAGGGAGTTTTAATAAAAATGCGGTCTGTCAAAGTGCATTTTTGTCATTACACACATATCAATTGCGCATGATGATGGGACTAAAATTCTAATCAAAACTTACTGTTGGATTTTGTTTGTTTATTTCGCACATAAAAACAATAACGATTATTGATAAGTAAAGAATAGTAATTAAGAATGCAGGAGGAGGGGAGAAGCCAATACGGTTTATACAAAGCCCTCCTCCACTTAATTAAGCTAATACTAATAAAAATAGGAGTAAATATAAGGTAAAGTAAGGAGCAGCGACAATTGAGAAATAGCAACAGTCACTCGGATTTTGAAAATTCATACTCTCGACTATAAACATTTCATAGGTTTCGTCTCTTCTTCCTTGTAATTTGTGTCGAGGCCTTTCATGGGTTTCGTTTCTTCCTCATTTCCATCCAGATCGAATACTCTCTGCGCTTCTCTTTTCGCCCAGCCGGTGACAAAGTTGGGGAGGAGGTTTTCCTCGGCCTCTACGGCATACTTGTAATGTTCCTCCGCCTTTTCCGAATTTGATTCCCAGCTGTAGAGGATAGCGAGACAGTAGTGCGCCCAGTGAGACCGCTTGTCGCACGGCGGGGCGAGCTGCAGGTACCGCTGGAACTGCTGGGTGGCGTCCTGTGGGGATAGAACCATGGAGCACTCAGCCGCCAGGTGTATGGCCAGAAAACAGTCGGGCTTGTACATCAACGCACTCGTGAACACCGGGACGGCTGAGACGGGGTTGTCGCGGTTTACATTCAAAATCGTGTCCCCGAGAACGCAGTAGATGTGGTGAAGATGTTCGTAAAGCGAGTCCAATTTTCTATTCCTCAGGATTAAGTCTACGGCCTTTCGAAGAGCGCGGCTTCGACCATCACCGAACGGCATAAGCGCCGCCTGGAGGAAGAGACAGGAACTGCTGTCCGGGAAGTCTCCCATGAGTTGCTCCATCCTTTCCTTCTCCAAACCGAGACCTTCTGCGCTGTACAGAAAGTGGTTATAGCTGCTCGGAGTTAGACGTTCTTGGAGAACAAATCCTTCTACAACCTTGTCCACTCCTGAGACGTTTGTATAGTTACTGTTGGTAAGTATCTCTCCACCAGATTCCATCAGACTGAAGCCTTTGATGAAATTTCGAGCTGTGGGAGAGTTCTTAAACTGGTGCAGACTGAGTCTCCATAGCCTGAGCGGACCGGGAGGGACGTCATCTGAGTTAACTCCTGAGGAGGATCTCTTGATGTTGGCGTTTTCTCTTTCGATGGACGTTTTGGATAGCTTTGTCTGATGAAAGATGGAGAAACGTTGAAAGTGTTATGTATAATTACTTCACAATAATGTTGAATGCAGTTGTCATTATATGATACAATTACCGAAAATCCATCTACTATTACTACTTTACACAGTGACATTTTTTTTTAAAGAAAATGTCTGATGAAACCTATTTATTTATAATCTAAAGGTGGTTCCTTCAGTATTTGTCATGTAATTAGCAGGTCCTGAGTTCGATACCAGGCCATAACATACCAAGGACTAGCCCAATACTGTAGTGATTGCACAAAACTGTGCGGCCCAGGGCTACAGAAAAACGGAGATGGGCGCCGCCCGATACACTATCTGGGGCTCGGGAAGGACTTTAACTTACCTTTTCAAGAAGTGCCACAAGATGTTGGTACTCCGCTTCCTCCAGCGCCCGTTTGAAGACGCCGAAGGCCCGGTCTCCTCTGGTCATGATGATGTCCAGCAGTTTCCTGGCCTTGTAGCTCCTCCTCTCGTCAGGGATGGCGGCTAGGTCCTCCATCATCTCTTCTGTCAGGACGCCCTCTTGGTACAGGTAGGGCGTGACGTAACGGGCTTCCAGGTCACGTGACAGGGGGACGTACTTCTTCCTGATGACGTCACGATGATGATCGGACATCGGCCTGTCTCTGACGGCGAACATCTCTCCTGCTGCAGCACCGAATGAAGTTGAAAAGAAAATAGCTTAAAACCTTGAAAGACGTATCAAATTAATCTCAAAGCAGACCTTGCGGTGGCATAAGGTAGTATCATGAGCTTGGGGAAGAAGCTCGAGCCATTTTCATTGGCCAATTAAAGTCCTCTGCCGGCTGAACTCCTTACCCAGATTATGATACTATCTTATGTCACCGCAAAATCTGCATGGAGATAAGTATCAATGACAATGAAGTTTATTGCATATTCGTGCTCCATTGGGGCTAAATGCAGTCAGTTTTATATAAAACTTTTAATCAAAAGGTAGTAAACGAAAAGTTATACATATACTATAGTTTACATGCTTCTTCTCTCTTCTGAAAACATGTGTAGACGAACTTACAGAGATTTTCCAGTATATCGTGATCAGATGATGACATAAGAACATATCTTCCTTCGTTAGGTGTGCATATTTCTGATCTTCTGATGTGTCGCATGGGAATATGAAAGGTGAAGAAATTCTACCATACATTACATTTAGTACCCCAAAAGTTAAAGGGAAGAAATACTTCAACAACAGAGCGAAGGTAGAGGAAGGTTAGGCATCTTGGTAGTAATTTACGCCGAATCATACTTACTCAAGCAACTAGATATGATTTTGGTTTCCACATTTGTTTGGCGTAAAAAGGTGTATAAACAGCGTCAATGTTTCATTGATGATTTTCAAAATGAATTCAATGAAGGGATTTCTTTTTGGGTCGAATCCGAGACAAAGCTAGTGAGTGCGGCTTTGCTCATTCAGTCATTCGTAACCAATTTTTTATTTGCCGACTGCGGCTTTTGAAAAGAGGGAGAGAGAAACTTGTCCAACAGGCACGCACACTGCATTACACACAATGGACTCAAGGATTACCAACATACCCGGGGCCCGCAGGTTGATTTATGCTCAGTTGAGTGTGTGCCAAAAGAGGTGGATGACTTAACTAACTGTGCAAACAACCTTCATAATGGCGACTTGAAGTACGTAGAAACCGAAACCACAAAAACGCACAAAACCATACGCCTAGCTTCGAAATAACTACACAGATGCTTAGTGTGTTTTGAATACGCCGGAAGGCAGTTGTACCGGTTACCTAAACACCCGAGACAACTCATCATCCACCACTTCATCTAACGAGTTGTCCCTTCATGAACATAATATTACCGTTAATATCTCAGACAGATTTACACAAACTAACGCGAGTGGAATGGGTTCGTCTGGTGCCAACAGCGCGGTATGTTTATAGCTGGGACGTACCGAAGGAATTCGAGTACAAGTAATATACTGAAAGAGGCTGGCTTACTAACCTTAATAGTGTCAACCCTGGTGACATCTAAACGTTCAGTAGCACTCCTACTCAATGTATTGATGAAGAAACCCGGACGTTTCCCTGTTTTGAATACTAGCTTTCTCCGAGTCCCCGGTGTACAGAATACGTTCTCAACCCTAAAATACACCGGCGGGACATTCCAGACTCAGCAGACAGGAAGATATACGGTTTTGACGTCAGCCCTTCCGTACAATGTCGGAGGTGAAAGGTTACGTGACGTAGTGAAGTAGGGTTGGCGCGTTTTACAAAACTATGTCTGGTCTGAACTTTTTTGCGGCGTTTTGATTTGTCCTCTTTAGAAATACGTGATGGCGTTTTCATATTGCTGGCACTATTTGAAAGTCTACCAGGCGCACAAAAATAATTGAAAAATAAGACGAAGCCCTACGTTGATTTGAAGATTGCACACTCATCTTAGGGGAATGGAATTAGAATAGCTGGGAGTGAGACCCATGATCCCGATGGATATAGCGTAGTCGGAATATCATCAGAAGCAAAACATTTACAGTATGCATAGTAATTTCAACTTGTGATTGCTACGCAGCCGTACACATTTGCAGCAGTCATTATATAGAATTGTATAGATTTTTTATATCAATTAGTATCATGCAATGTAGTCTTGTGTTGTATACATATAGATGGGGTTTCGATTGTGAGCCTCCACACAAACTACTAGTATGCAGTTCAGAGTTCTTTGATTCATGTACTCTGTACAAATGAATGCTTTGTAGTGTTTGGTATAGTTACATGTATATATATAATATCGGGTGTATTTTGCAGCCAGTAGGTACCCAAAGTGAGGGTAATGAGGCTGTTTAACGTGGTTGAGGCACCTCCTCGAGCACGGGACCCCTGTTTTACGTCCCTCCCGGAAGACGATTTCGTGGACAGCTTCGTGAGGCTACAGCAATCCGGACGTCCTTGGTTGGTCTCCCATCCAAGCACTGTCCGGACTGCGCGTTGCTTAACTTCCGAGATCGAGGGATCGGGTGTACCAACGCGCCACGCGGCCGTATAGTGTATGTTCTTTCCTTAAAGGAAAAAGGGTAATAAATACCAAAAAGCAGGCAAATCTACAATCTGACAGTGATGATAGCAAGATCGACAGCAGAAGTCAGCACAAGATTGTGTGCAAAGATGTAATGTCCGGAATTCCATACTTACGTATCTAGCTACTATCATATTTCTGATCTGTTCGTCGTTGTTTTGATACAATTGTAAGTGTTTTGACGTTGCAACTATACCTTGTCCATGTCTTTTTCTTCTTTGTGTGTTCAACGAAAAAATGCATCTAAGATCTAATTGCATTACTTTAAATTGGATGTCTATCGAAAGGGCTTAAACATGATGATGATGATAGAATGACCATAACATAATCTACGTAATGTAAGTTGGTTCCCACACGAACGTACGTAGTATGCTATATCTATTAAGTATGATATATCATCTATGATCATCTAAATTGTAATCTGAATGGATTTTCCATCATAAAGTCAAGGGTAACACAAATCCAATTTCGAGCGCAGCGACGTCGCAAACATGCCGCAATGCTGTGAGGTGTCCTCTTTAGAGAACACCATCTGGAGTTTAGCACCCCTTTAGAGAACACCTTGTGGAGTTTAGCACCCCTTAAGAGAACACCTTCTGTGCCACCTCTTTCGCCCAACCCATCACGGACGTAGGGAGGCGTTTTTCCTCCGCCTGGACGGCGAGGTTGTAGTGTTCCTCCGCCTTCTCCTGCTGGGCCTGCCGGCTGTAGAGGATGGCCAGGAAGTAGTGCGCCCAGTGGACCCGCTTGTCGCACGGCGGGGCGAGCTGCAGGTACCGCCGGAACTGTTCTATCGCGTCGGGCGGGGAGAGAACCATGGAGCACTCTGCCGCCAGGTGCACGGCGGTGGGATAGTCCCGCTTGTGCATTAACGCGCTCGTGAAGGCTGGTAAGGCACAGGACGGGCTGTCACGGTACAAATTTAGGAGACTATCTCCCAGAACGCAGTAGACGTGGTGAAGGTACTTGTGGAGCGGGTCGTCTTCTCCGTTTTGTACCACGACGTCTGCGACTTTCCTCATCTCCTGTACGCGTGTCTCGTCGAACGGCAGCAGCGCCCCCTGTAGGAACAGGCAGGTACTGTCAGCAGGGTTGTGATGAAGCTGAGAGGTCATGAGTTCGGCTAACCGCGCCCTGTCCAAGCCGAGATGGTCAGGGCTGTACAGAAAACGTTCGTAACTTCTTGCAGTGAGACGTTCTTGTAGCATGAACCCTTCCACTATCTTTATCAAGCCCTCCGCGTCGGTATATCCGCTGTTGTTCAGGATTTCAGCACCCTTCTCCATGAGTCTGCATCCTTGGATGATTTTCTTGGCGGAAGGAGTTTCCCTGTACGGCTGGAGACAGAGGCGTAGAGACTTCAGCGGTCCTTCCGATACCTCCTCAGAGGCGACCTGTTCGTGGTGCAGTTCACTTTCGACGAGTGGTTTCGGCTGAAACGGAATAATTATATGTACTGGTTATTCCTCTCTGAAAAAAACAACCAAGCATGAAACTGAATAGGGTAATCAACAAACACACTGCCGCAATTCAGATTAAATCTGTCTTACTCAACGTGCTACAATTAACACAATTTATGGAAGTCTTCCACAGCTATCTCCAAAGAGGACTCTCCGAAGGATAAAATTTGCAGGACACTGTTGTCGAGTCAAGCAGGAAATAGTTTCGTCTGTTCTCCTATGGAAACCGAGTGGCCGGGTACATTGAGGAAGTTTGACTTTTACAGACTCTTTAACTAGAGACTCTGGTATCGAATTTGTGAACTTAGAACGAGCAATGTTAGATAGGGCCCTATGGAGTGAAATATGTACTAGTAGCCTGGTCCAGACCTCTGGTCGTTTATGTGTATGTATGTATGTAATACTATGTAAATCTGCCTTAAATGGGGTCTTTAAACTTTCCTCAATTCTTCTGCGACGAAACGCCACCGAAAGCAATCCTAACGACAGCATTCAGTTTTTCTTATTACAAAACAATAACTTTGATACAAATGTGCAAGTCAAACTTACCTCTTCAAGTAGTTCAGCAAGATGTCCATAACCGGACTCCTCCAGCGCCTGTTTGAAGACGCCGAAGGCCCGGTCTCCTCTGGTCATGATGATGTCCAGCAGTTTCCTGGCCTTGTGGCTCTTTTTCGCTTCAGGGATGGCGGCGAGATCCTCCATCATCTCTTCTGTCAGGACCTGACAGGGTTTACAGTTGTCGTACGATATCTGTTACTAGATTTCAAAAATCAAGTTGAATTTATAGACGATAGAGACGATACGCCAAAAATAGTTACTCAAGCAACTGGACATGGTTTTGACCGTTTCAAAACCATATCCAGTTGCTTGAGTAACTATTTTTGGCGTATCTTATTACCTGGATGTCTAACCTACATCGACGATAGAGACGATATTTTCATATTTACGTAAAAGATGTTAATACTAATGACCATACTGATTTAAAAATACTAGCTATAGGCACCAAGGAGTCGATGTATATTTCTGTGTTTGCCTTTGAGTTTGTTTCTATTGTTGAAGTTCAGAAGAGATGAAGCAAACTTCAGACAACGTCTCTTACGCCTTTCATCTAGAGTAGTAAAGGCCTAGGTGTGCAAGTGAGCCTGATCCAACAGGATGGTGTTTAGGACTGAGTAAGGGAGTGAGGGTGTCCACTACTCTTCCTAGAGTCACGTGTAACACAACAATGTATAGATAATAGTGATCAAATAACACCAGAAAAATGACATCTCCCACCTTCTCCTGATACAAGTACGGCAGCACGTACTTGGGGTTGAGGTCACGTGACAGCGGGACGTACTTCTTGCGGATGATGACGCGGTGCCTGTCCGACATGGGGACGTCTGCCATGGTGGGGTCTGGAAAGAGAGATACTGTGAGGACGCTGTTGTAGGTGACAGAGAAGACTTTATGTACAGTTTTTAGAGGCCCTTGTACCGAAGATCCTCCCCAGCTCTTTTCGACAAGTACAATTAAAAGTGAGCCACAGATTGCTTGATACCCAATAATCTCTAGGTCCCAAGGCCGGGTAGCTTTCGGAAACACAAAACTTTAAAAGTTAGTCAAGAGCATAATCTGTGTATATTCCTACTAGTAGGTGAATAGTTTCGTTTCCGTAAACATCCCGGCCGGCCGGGCCCCGTTTCGGAATTGGGACCTAAGCCTAAGTCAGAATCATTAAGTTAGAGTTAGCTTTTAGATTAGAGTAGACACGTGTTATATTGTTTTAC
Source organism: Branchiostoma floridae (assembly GCF_000003815.2). Lineage (NCBI taxonomy): Eukaryota > Metazoa > Chordata > Leptocardii > Amphioxiformes > Branchiostomatidae > Branchiostoma > Branchiostoma floridae. The sequence continues at coordinate 16,467,187 of NC_049993.1, forward strand.
ACTGTTTGTCCGTACCCTTTTATGCTACCTACAATTAGCCCAAGGGCAAGAAATTGCAATAAACTTTCTTTGATATCCGATCCTAATTATAAGGACTTTCCCTTTCCAGTAGCGTGCTTGTCGGGTATACCGCGTACCGGTAAGCGGCAACAGCCGGGATTCGAACCCTGGACCAGATGCAGGGCTGCTAACAACTGAACTAAACACAGAACACTGCACGAATACATACAAGCTTTAAGATCTCATAAAGTGTCGTATGTTGTCTCAGTCGTGACCAGTGCCGGTTGAAACCCACATAACAGAGTTAAGACGTTTGAAGTTTAGACCCATTTTTTGATCGAGACATTTATTTCAATCATCATTTGCTGACGAAAGCCAGGTGCAAAAGAAGACAAGATGTCTTACCTGAAGTAATTTTGTATTTCCTGTTCGAATGAAGGTTGGCAAGACCGGTACTCAGTTTTACTATTTTACATAATTTCTTTGCACGTTCGAACGTAGCTAAACTTGCTTCTCATGTGAACAACTTGAAAGTTAAGCTAAGACCAAGGACTCTGAGTGAGTGGTAAAAGTGATCCTCATATCAACACGTAATACATGGAAACTGCATTTCTAGCCTATAATGTATGACCGGGTCTTTCCTGTTCAAACAAAACCGTTAACGTTTTCAGCCACATTTTGGTATGTGACCCACTTTTAATTTTGTGTACCGTCAGATTCACTGCCGTGACATTGCGCTAGATCTCCTGATCATCAGTTTTATAGACCTTCAACAACAGACTGAGACTTAGACGTTGAACCAACAACCTCCAAACAACAACAACAAAACGTAGGAAACTTAGTAAGATTTAGCACCATTCTTACCGTGTTACGAACTCAGGTGTGCAAGGTCCGGGAAACAGGTAAGCTCAGGTACTTCCGCATACGTCATGGCTCTGCTGAAGGGTGAAAGGTCACGTCACTTCCAGGTATTGTACTCGTTCAGACGGAGTCTACATTGTATATCCATTGTAATCTACAAGCAGATCCTAAGGTAGCATAAGATAGTGTTGTTGTTTTTTTACCTAAGAGTGTGTCCCGTAGGCAACGGACCTCCTCTGGTCTGTTATACTATCTTACATGCCATCGGGAATCAGCTTGGAGACTAGTAAATAACCTCCAAAAAGACACTGCATACGCATAGTTTGTATGTTTCGAAGTTGTTGTAAAATTCGTTGTAGTTTTGTTGCCGGTCAGCTATCACGGACGAGAGAATTAAGAATTTTCGACTGCTAAAGGCAAAATCAGCATACGTCCAAAATACCTTCATTATTACTTTTCAAAATGAAAACAAACAGTCGAAGTTCTGATCTACAGGTGAACTGATGTTTATTTTGTTCGGCAAGAAATTGCAGAGAGAATATGCTGGTAGCTGATTCTGAACTACTAGCAGGCACCAGGCAAGCGTGGATGTCTGCAGAGACAGCTTACAACATCATGATTCCCGGCTTGGGAATTCAGTACATCAATATCATACACACACGAGCACGCAATTGTAAAATTATCCCATGTTAAACTTGTCCCAATTGCAAATCATGTGAAAAAGAACTGATGGATTAACAGTTGTGCCACAGTTAAGTACTCCAATATATCAGTCAATGGATGGAATATTGGTGTTACCTTTAACAACAATAACAATAATAGAATAAAACAATCGACATACTTAGAAATTTATTTCTTTGTATCATACGTATACGCACTGATTTTGCAGATAGGTATTTGTGATTTATATTGGATACAAACTTGACTCCTTATTTGTTTCTTCATGATTGTTTTCCACTATCCATTTTGTGTTGAATTACATGTTGAATTACATGTACAACTGTTTCATATTTGTATTCACATTTTTAGGAGAGGGTTTTATTAAGCACTTTGCCTCAATAAATAAATGCGAACTGTTGAACATGAAAATCTAGAGACGCCAGTAACAGCAGCTTGAATTTCTGAGCAACATTGGTTCGAAATATATACCGGCAACAATAAGCTTTTGCAACGTTATGTATATATAACATATCATACGTAAGGTTTATACAAAAATCAATACACTGCAGCTAAACTCAAAACAATGTTCTAAAGTTGATGGCAATAACACTCTCTCGATTAAAAGGTATGCACCAAATCTGGGAGTAATCAAGCCAAAACTAACTTAGATCGGTTGAAAACTATTTTCTGAATGACAAACGTCCCTTTCAATCTCATTTTGCCTCTAAAATAGCAATTTCTTTAGTATTGGCATTGATTGACAGTCGTACTTTCCAAGTCAAACTTGATAATCTATGAAGCAGCACCACAAACTAAAGACACTTTATTTCAGTCATTAAAGTCATATCGATTCGGCACCGTTCACGGGGTTGACACCTCTGGAAACACTTCTTGTGCTTTCTCCTTTGCCCACCCAACTTTGAACGTGGGGAGCAGATTTTTCTCCTTCTCCATGGCAAGTCGGTAGTGTTCCTCCGCCCCATCTGGCTCGGACTGCCGACTGTAGAGGATGGCCAGGAAGTAGTGCGCCCAGTGGACCCGCTTGTCACACGGTGGGGCGAGCTGTAGGTACCGGTGGAACTGTTCTATCGCGTCGGGCGGGGAGAGAACCATGGAGCACTCTGCCGCCAGGTGTACGGCTAAGGCGTAGTCTGGCTTGTACGTCAGAGCGCTGGTGCAGGCCGGTAAGGCAGGAGAGGGGTCGTCATAGTTCATCTCGAGAATCGTGCCACCCAGCATGCAGTAGACGTGGTGCAGGTACTTGTGAAGAGGGTCCTCCTCTCCTTTCTTCAGGATGACTTCCACGACCTTCCTCATCGATGTAGCTCGGTTCTCATCTACGGGCAGGGGCGCCGTCTGGAGGAGCAAGCAGGAACTGTAGGCAGGGCTCTGTTCTTGCTGGCTGGATAAAAGCGTACTCAAGCGTTCCTGATCTAAATTCAGGCGGTCAGAATCGAAGAGAAAGCGCCTAAAATTACGATGATTGAGACGCTCTTCAATCATGAACCCCTCAACTATCTTCACCACACCGTCCGGTTCTGTGTACTCGCTGTTGATGAGGATCTCTGCCCCTGACTCCATGGCTTCACAACCCTTTATCATCTTCCTGGCAGAAGGGGAACTTTTGTAGGGTTGTAGTTTAAGACGGAGCCACTTTAGAGGGCCGTCAGGAACGTCTTCAGGTGTGACCGCTGACTCGGGAACTTCTGTGGTATCTGGTGGTTCCGGTGGTGCAGGCTGTACGGAAACGGAAAGCCATCATTAACCACTTCATGTCTTAAGTACCCCCCCAAAAAAAACAACAACAACAAGCAAACAATCAAAGTAACAAACATCGTCTTACAGTCCACCTTTGTAATGTTTGCGACCAAACCATTTATCTTTCTATTTAGCAAAATATTTAGACAGTTAAAGACAAATGTACAGACAGGTGATTGCTGAATTTCGTCCTTTCTTTACTAGTCGATAGTTGTTGTAAACAAAACAGAAATTAGACCATTGTGACTAAATGACAAGATTGTTACATGTTGCGTTGATAATTGTATCCAATCAAAAAGAGCTCGTACCTCGTCGAGAAGCTTGGCCAGGAAAGGGAAACCACCCTCGTCCAATGCCGTCTTAAAGATGTCGAAGGCCTTGTCTCCCCGAGATGGTAACATGTCCAGAAGTAGCCTGGACTTTTTTTTCCTCATCTCGTCAGGAATGGCGTCCAGCCTCTGTTTCATCTCTTCCGTCAGCACATCCTCCTGGTACAGGTACGGGATCACGTGATTAGGGTGCAGGTCACGTGACAGGGGGACGTACTTCTTCCTGAGGAGATCCCGATGGCTGTCGGACATCGGCCTGTCTGACATCATGGACTAGTCTGGAAAACAGGAGAATGATGTTTTTAGCATGAAAGCTCATCTGTTTGCAGGTAAATGACCTAATGGGGGAAAAACAATAACTAAACTTAACATAACAACAGGTTTTCATAAGAAGATTTTCTGTCAGGGATATCAGTTTCTACAGCGCACTAAGCACTACAGCGCGTTACCGGGGATAGAAGTCACTACTTCTCCGTTCAATTCTTTGAAACTCTCACCTGGCATGACAAGGATTATGATCAACGTCACAAAGTTTTACTTAGGTGACAGCAGTGTTGTGCCACACGCCATCACCCAATGGGTGCCATAATATCACATTATTGAGATGGGTGTCACTCCCTACCCTAAGGGTCAACACACGTGCATCGGCTATAAGGATACGGGACTATAAGTATGACCCTTCAGTGGCCCTCTGTTAGAGTGACGTGGCAGTCTGCAGTACTACGGCATGCAGCTGTGGAACAAGCTCCCGCTCTTGAATCTCGAAATCTGTAGAAGCTCATCATCATCTGGGCGTGCTGGTTGCACGGATGGACATGACTCTCTTCCTCCATTCTTCCCTACCCTCCATAGCCTTGGGCAGATCTTCAGCCGAGCAGCCAGAATCTTCACAAAGTTGATGTAGATATCATGGTTTTGCGTGGTCTACCCCACAGGCTATGCTCTCATACCCATGTTTCAGGGAATCCACAACAGAACGTCACTAATGATCTCACCTTTACTCCGCCATGCGTGACCAACAAACCTCAGCCTTCTTCCTCGTATGACTTGAGAGCTCAGGACATTTAAACGCCAATTGACTCACAGCTAACCTGCTTAGTAACACTATTTCATGGTTTATGTTGAAATGGAAATGTGTGAGTACTGTTATTGTCATTGTGCTTTTTATGTAAGTCCAGGACTGCCTGAAAAGCAGACCTAAGCTTTCAACCTGCGTGTACACTCCTGGTTAAAGAGGTATAAAAGTGAAAGTGAAAATAAATGCGTAGAGCAGGCGTTGTAATCTTCAATACGATAATTCTTACTTATATAGTCTGATAATGCATATTAATATGACAAAGAAAATAATTTTCCATATTTAAGGAGTAATGAAACAAATGTGACTGGAAATATTCGTAAGTGGTTGGTGATAGAGACGAAAGGCGGTTACATATCAAAGTCCGACAGGCTTGCTGCTTGCTACATGTTCTTGAATATTCCTGACTAATCTTCACTGGCGCGTGGAAGGACCTTAGTTTACCGTCGACCTTAAGAACATAGATACCCTGTTACTGTAATGTAGAATTTCCCGGAAGTTAACGTTAGGTTCTAACGTGATCTGTCAATGCTAGTCTTTCTAAGACGACCGAAACATTGATACTGCAGTTAGACTCAAATTTGTAGTAAACCGTTATCTTATTCTACTGTATTTTTGACGTTTCATGAAGTCTAATTGTATCAGAACGGGACTGACTAGTAGTTATTCAGGGGACGCTTATTTTCCCAGGGAATGATGGTAGGTCTACATAATGTTCAGGTAAATTGACTAGGTTCTTACCTTGTAACATACGCAGGTGAGAAATCGGTGAGCCTTAAGTTACTTCCGGGAGTGACACGTACAGGTGAGTTCAAAGGTCATGATGTACCTGTATGACGCACGGCCACGCGTGACGTTACTCGATGTCAGGCAAATGGCAGACCAAAAAAAACGGAGCTTCACAGAAATGAGAAAAAGTACAGTTATGTGTATACAGCTGAATAAGGCGCGGGCACATACGCGATTTTGATTTCATAGGATTTGCAAGCAAGCTAGTGGTTCCGACAACCAAGGAGCTCTTATCAACTCCTTGCAACAACCGACAATGATCTAAGAAAGCCTTTTGTGTAGCAAAACGGCTTAACGTTGCAAAACACTTGTAAAATGCCCTATTATTAAAGTAAGCGATTGTACGATGATCCCACGACCTATACATGTGACCGCACTCGTACTAAGATACTACCAAGAACAATCCGACCGGATACTTTTTAAAAATATTTCTTGATGGCTCACAAATCTTATATCTTTTGTGTATTACTAAGTAATCCTTGCCATTCAAGTGCAACATAGGCTACGTCCCCCAACGGATTTCGTACAAACTGCAGCTCCCTCCACCTCTAGATTACAGTCACACATGTCTATAGTGACCACACGAGTCACAGGAAAGACTACCGCAATGTTTGGGTAAACTTGAAAAATTAACTATATAAAACCAGAATAGCTAGGTATTCCCTGTGCAGAGGTGGGAACTAGTACAGAACCCACCAATCATTAATGACGTGGGGCGTTTCATTGGCCACTGCCTCCAAAGAAGTCAAATAACTCAGTGATATATGTAGAAAACATTAGATAGATGTGTAGAATCAAGGTAGAATGGACACTTGTTGCCTTTTTCTGTTTGTACTATAATTATCTTTGCTAGAATGGCTAAGGTTATGTTTTAGGCTTGTGAGTCTGTGTGTCTGTCTGTCTGTCTGTCTGTCTGTGTGTTAACAGTATAACTCAAGAAGCCTTTGATGGATCCCAATAATATTTGGTAGGTGGGTAGGGGTCGGGAAAACGAAGGTCAAGTTCGATAATGGGCCCCCTAGCGGCTTGCTAAGGTACTGCAGCAAAACCTCAATTTTTTTATCTCGTGTTCTGGACCTGCTGTGGTTATGATTTTTGAGTGGTAGATAGCCCTTGGTGCAGAGAGTAAGTGCTTCAAGTTTGGACCCCCTAGCGGCTTGTTTGGAACTGCAGTCGCCGATTTCCTTTCAAACTTTGGACGAGAATAACTCGAGAACGTGTTGATGGATCGTCATGGTTTTTGGTATGTAGATAGCCCAAGTAACAATGTACACAATGGAATACCAATTATGCAAATCAGCAACTAATTTGCATAATTAATGAGGAAAGTTTATAAATCCACTGCATTTCATGATAAGACTTTCAAACTTTTCACATATATAGATGAGGAAGAGAGAAATATCAATGCATATTAATTATGCAAATGACGGCCTCATTTGCATAATTAATGAGAAAATATAAACGTGTTGACGGATTGTCATGGTTTTTGGTATGTAGATAGCCAAAGGGAAGACTTACATGATGGAATTATAATTATGCAAATCGACTGCTAATTTGCATAATTAATGAGAAAAGTTTGTAAATCCACTGCATTCCTTATAGGACTTTCAAACTTGTCACATTTTTAGCTAAGAAAGAAGGAAATATCAATACACATTTATTATGCAAATGATGCTTGATACAATTTAATATTATTATGTAAATCTAATCTGCATAGGGATCTAATTTGCATAAGCAATGGCGAAATGTTATGAACCAACTCCAGGCATATAAAATAAAATATAATGAGTAACACATTTATGTCTACAGACATCATTCTACATAACAAACCTGGTTTATTTGGCAAAGGTATGTGTTCGTTGAACTCTAGTTACAATTAGCATACAGGCATGAATTTGCAAATGAAAACCAAGGCTAGTATAAAAGTACATTCTATGTAAAGTATCACAGGCAAAATACTACATTTTGAAGCACAAACAAAAAGGACACCAGAGGAAAGAGTGTTTTGATACTTTTATTGATGGCCAGCAGGAATATGGAAAATAACATAACTCTGTGTAGTTTTTACTTATGTAAGCCACAAACAAAGAAAACCTTTACAAAGAACATGTGTCCGTAATACAATAGTGTATCTCTGCTTGCCTTTCATACCACATCTGACACATGCATGTACAAATGTACTCCCTCATAGACTACAGAGGAGAAGATTTTGAGATGTAAAACATGTACTAAGTATACTATCTCATAGGTTTCCAGTAGACAAGTACTCGGGGGCCACAACTTTATCCTTGATTCTATACTCGGGATACAATACAAAACACAACCTCTAATGGAAATGGGGTGTAAGACATTGATGTGTTTTTTTCACACGATTACATGATATAGTCAATAAAAGTTAATTATGCTGCTCCCTTCTGTATTATTCTAGTGATTGCTACACATGATATCACCCATCAAATACCGCACAGAAATCGCAATGAAGGCCTCATCATTTCTATTCAACAATAAATCATTTCTTTTCCATACAGTTTTACATTACATTGACAAAAGATGAGTTACAATTTAAGCATAACTAAGGCTCACTTGGTACAGGCTAGTAGTGAATCTTCAGAAATAAACTTATATTCCAGTACTATTCGTATCTGTCAGAAGATCATGGTATTTCTCTTTAAATTTTGATGAGCATCAAAATGTCATATTTTACTTTTTCGATTTCATCACATCATATTTTTTTGTTAATCACAAATCAAGACCATTCTAAAGGACCAAATCATGCATATTAACATTTGAAATCAAAAATATGTCTTGCAAACAATGAAAAGACAAGTTGACCAGGTTGTCTACTTATCAACACCTTTGAAAAACAATAGGTTACTGTTCAATGTGAAAATGTCACAGGATGGGGTTGTTAAAAAGCTAAATTCAGAATATTTTCCAGTTCTCTTCCTAAGTGGTACACATGGTATACAGCACTTATAATACAAACTCTGCAGTATGTATGCATAGTCCTATAGCATTTTTGTCTCCAAGCAGATGGAAGGGCCCTGCTCAGTATCTTTGTATATTTTTGCAACAGTTTGGACATCTCTCCAGTAGAAGTAATACTAATAGTGCAACTTGATTTCTTAGGGCTAGAAGGTAGCCCTAAGAAAGTGCACCACTCAAATACAAAAAACTAGACATAGAAATCCTGGTATGAGTCAGACCTCGAAATTAACTGTTTTCTTTATTGTCCCAGAAGTGTTCCCAAAATACGTATGATTGGTTTACATTCTGATGTTGATCATTTTTCTACCGTCCCAAAAAAGGTCCCAAAGGAATTTTTAGCGTTCCCGGACTAGCTTTTTGGTGCCCCGGGACTATGGGACTATGTTAATTTCGAGCCCTGTGAGTGGTACACATGATTACAGTTCAGTGGCCACAAATGGGGCAATGCACTACTGCTAGGCGCTGTGTCCAGGCTGTCATCACAGACCCTTGCGGTTGAGCCCCGTCTATGTAAACTCCTCCTACTTCAGCCTCTGGTTGCAAAGAGATAGTAGACGGCCCACTCAATAACGAGAAAAGACAAAAACTAAACCCGGACTGATCCATCTGCTCGGACATCAAATACATCCTACATGTGTACACTATAGGGTACAGTTTGACCATTTCAGCCCAGGACATCATATACCTATCACCATTGAGTAGGTGTATCTCTTCATCTATCCACATGTCTATGTTAATATACCCACTTGCAAAATAGGCTGATTTGCACATATTTACAAATATACACTTTGTATGCATGGTAAGCTCCATGGAGAATGTAATGTTAGTTTTAAGGGGTGCTGGATTTTTGAAAGAATTTCTTCACAAGTTATCGGGCCAGTTAGCAACAGCAGTTAGATGTACAATCCATTTGTGTGTGTTAATCAACAGTGTTTTGCATTATATGCCGGTTTCACGGCACCAAACCCAACATCCATCTCAAGACACTCTTTGTAACAGTATAGTTTTGGTGTACAGTACCAACAAAACAGTTTTTGTACACAGTAAATTACTATAATGTGCACCCACCCCTGTAGAACTATCTTGACATGTGTACCACTATCATGGTATATTAGCAAATTACAATGGTACAGATAAGTACTGTACATTTTACACTATATTCAGTGTCTGTATTGGTCAACTGAAACTCTGGAAAGGCATGGATGTAGCACACTGGGTATTGGAAGTGTGTACCCAGAACCTCTTGTGCATTGGTTCAACGTGCACAATGGGCTTTGCAAAGTATTTCTTGTTGGACACATCTGTAAGGATGTAGTGGATATTACGGGTTCTGGGTACATGCTGCTACAATAGGCTTAGATCATCACCGTATCTAACAGTATACATGTATGTATTATGTGGATGCAATGCATTCAATTTACCCTAAAACAAAAAGACTGCGTTTTCAGGCCAGTATGGATAGACATATAATTTTGTTTTTCTCAACACTTCCAAGCCTGTGTCCTATCTTTTTTCTTTCTCACCAAATTTCCAAAAATTTCCTGACAGTTAACAAACTGGTAACTTGCAATAGTCACATCTTTTCCATTATATCATCAAACCAATCCTAGCCTACATATACATATATGTAATTATGTATTCTTGACTGTGACCTTAGTTCCGAATTCTGTATTAATATTTCAGCTCATATCAATAATTGCTTTCAGTATTTTCCATTGATTCGATCTAATATTTTCCTGTTGTTTCAAATTCCAATGACTTGATGTAACTTATGTAAATTTTACACACTTGTACTTCCAAGTATCACAACATTCTTTTAGCACTAATAAGTCCTTAGTTAACCATGTGATGGCTCTATGCTAGCAATGTCGTTCTGTTAAGCACATAAAAAAGTAGTCCAGCTACGTTTTTCTCACTGAAACGAAATTGCATGCATCTTTTGTTTCTTTCATTTCTTTATAAAATGAATAAATCAATGATCGTATCAGCCAAACCTGTCAAGAAGTGCCCAACATGACATTTCAGTAATACATGTTACATGTACCAAGTAGTTAGCAAACTCAAAGTCAAGATTTTTTAAGTAAAAAAAAAAAAAAACGAAAATAAACAAAAGCCCTTGATTTTCATATTATGGCTTCTCGAAACAAACACACAACATAATATAGATGTTAACTGGATGTGCAACTTCTGGGCATCCTTGCCTTATACACATCCTTTATGCTACACCTACACACTGTTTACTGGAAAACATAAGAAAGTCTGATTTTTTTGTCAGCCACCAATTTTCAAACGCTATAAATACATTTTTCTCTCTCACAAAGCAGCAAGTTTTACATATGATACATTTACTGGGTTATGGGAAAACACATCCCACATGATCATCACTTATTTCCCTTCAGTATCCAACAACTCCTTCTCTGAGAAAAGTCTCCTTCCAAATCACAACCATCTAAATCACTCTGACAGTGTGGATACAATGGTTCGAAACAACCAGGTGCATTGTGGGAAACAGTGCATGATGGGATACAAGATGGCTGCCCGCCCTTGAACCCTGTCACATATGACCTTGACATTGATGAATATTTACAAGCTATACATCGTTATCCATTGCCTCTCTCAGCCCTATTGCACTGCATTCTTCCAGTGGTGGATTTTTTTTTCATCAGGCCACACTGTCTCATTTCCATGATTCTTGGACATTTCAATGTAAAAACAAGAATTCCATCTCTGTAACTGGATAAGATGTGCAGATTACTTCTGGACGTTTTGAGTGACGTCCATCACTCTTCTTCAGCATCACTAAAATGAACTGGAAGAGCAGAAGTTCTGAACTCATTTTATCCAGTTGTAGAGATTGATTTGTCTCGGTGATGTATCAAGGCATGAAAACAAGGTGAAAACAGAGCCCAGTGAGGAAAACTTGGATCCATTTGACTTTCGGCCAGTATCAATCAAATTTAAGAAATGTCTGTCTGGTCATGTCAAGTGCCTTGCAACACACAAGAAGGGTGTGTGCTTTTCTTCTGTCCCGCCAAAATAGTTCAATCAAGACAATATACGGTATTCTCTTTTCCTGAATCTGTGTCCGTGTCTGTGTCTGTACAGCCGGTGCAGCTGCTCTTATCTTTACAACCAGGTCTAAGTAACACACCAGCTTTGAATCTGATTTTGCCAAAAGATACAAAGTTTCTCTCACACTCTGTTGTCACCATATTTCCTTTTCTTCATCACTGACTTTCAGAGTCCAAGAACCACGGAAACAACCTGTCTATAATGCCTGACCAAAACGGTTAACATTAATCAATTAATGAATGTGTTGTTAATTAGTTTGATATGTGGTTAGCAAGGCCGCGTCGACGGGCTCCATGCAGGAGGGACAGGTGAAGGAGCGCATCAGCCAGTCGTCTATACAGTCCTTATGGTAGATGTGGCAGCAGGGAAGCAGCCTGATCGGGTCGCCGATCACAAAGTCGTTCATACAGATCACACATCTGGGGGAAGAAGGAAAAAAAATAACAAACACATGGCACAACATCATTTAGACTCACAACAGTTCATTCACTAACTTAAAGGCTTTCAAAAATAATGCCGTAAACATCCAGCAGCAGCCTGATCGGGTCGCCGATCACAAAGTGGTCCATACAGATCACACATCTGGGGAAGAGGAAGAAAGAAATCAAAATAATGCCATTTAGATTCCAGTACAATAGTTGATAGATAAATAAACTAAGGCTCTCACAAATAATAAGGTAACTAGAGAGGAAACATCTTTGCAAAAATGCAGAATGTTTTCCCTCTAGCCTTATGTAAAGCTACTTGCATACAATACTCTACCATTAGGCTTGCCCCCAAGTAGTGTGTGCGAATGAAAAAAAAAAAAATTGAGGCTATGAATCGGGGTATTTCTCAGAAGCCTGACGTGATAGCCAGTCCAAGTTGACAGCCCAGGAAGCCAGGCCTGGTGCACACCCAGCCTTTTCCATAAACCCTATTCTGCATGGAGGAAGAAAGAAAAAGAAGACAACAGCAAAAACAAAATGTGTTTTCTCCTTCGGGAATGAAACATAAAAATCTAGCAGCAGCTTGATAGGCTCTCCTATCACAAAGTCGTTCATACAGATCACACATCTGGGGGAGAGGAAGAAAACATAATGCCACTTAGATTCCAGTACAATAGTTTGATAACTAACTGAAGGCTCTCAAAAATGATAAAAATCTAGCAGCAGGCTGATCGGGTCTCCCGCCACAAAAATCGGTCATACAGATCAAACATCATCAAGACTAAGAAAAAAATTTAAAAAACACATGGTACATGTATAATGCCATTTACATTCCACACTCACTCACTCACTCACTCACTCACTCACTCACTCAATCACTCACTCAATCAATCACTCACAGCCCATGACCACAGCAGCCGTAGGGGCTCAACGACAGCCAGCAGCAGCGATCTTTGCCCATCTCTGTTCATTAAATAAGGCTACACCTTGGTTCTCAAAAGTAAAGGTGAAAATCTAGCAAACCAAAACTGTTCATACAGTCCACACTATTCTTATCACATCATCTAAATGTACCAAACACAATCAAGATATATAGATATTATATCATTATCACATATTTGACTCACTCTCTGCCCTTCTTGGACCCGTCGTACACCCCGGAGGGCAGGTGTTGGATCAGTCCCAGCCTCTGAGCTATCCTGATCTGCTCATCTTCTGTCAGCTGGGTCACAGGTCGGGCTGTGTTCGGGGTCGGGTGGTAGATGGGTGCTTCTTCCTGTAGGGGAGAGAAGCAATCAATCAATCAATCAATCAATCAATCAATAAAATCATAACCATCAATCAACCAATAAAATCATAACTATCAATGTATTATAACTGCGTTCAAGTGGTAGGTGCTTCTTCTATTAGGCAGAGCATCAATCGATGGATTGATCAGTCAATCGATCAATTAATAGTTTAAGTGTCTGGTGGTAGGTATGTGACTCTCCCTATTGCCTTATTGGACAAATACTAATATTAGTACTCAAGAGTTCTCCCCAAAGGATGGAATAACGGAGGCCCTCCATTATACTCCTAGCCCAGCTCCACTATACTACTTTTGAAATTTAGTGTGTTTCTTCCCTATTTTCTTGGTTAGTTTTGCTAAAATTAATGAAAATTCACAGCTTTTTGTGCCAAGTGGTATCACTTTTCCAGCCGGCATTGTCTGAAAAACTTGTGAATGGGCGATGATCAAAACAATAGCTGTTTTGCCACTTCACAACAAAGGAATCACTATAATATATTATTACTATAGTCTTGTAGTATTTGACACCCTCTGTCATTGCACAATGAACCCATTTTCATGAAAGTGCAGCGCGTTTGTTCGGGTTATTTTTGCCAGCCCCTCCGGACCACTATACTAAAAAATTCTGGGGAGAACCCTGGAATATATACAGCATAGCTACGCTCAGGCTTTTAGACTTAATCAGACCTGACTTCACAGTCCCATCACATTGCTGGTACAGATGCACTCTGTCATTATAGTTTTTCCAGAAACACACAAAATACCATAATCTATGCATGAAATATGAATTTGATATGCTTCTGTACTATTGACACAAGTTGAAAGATTTGGACCTTCCAAGCCAAGCTCATGTATATCTAGGATTTCTTTTACACTCTGTGCAATTTTGTAATCATAATACTTATAGGTAAAATGGATGGTTATTGGTGGTCACTATAACTATATACCAGCAAATGCAGGTTATTTCATAGACTCCGCATCATCAGTATTACTTACATGTACCTGGTAGGAGAGACAATTTCTGAACTGTCTGTTTCTTCTGAGCCGGTAATACAATGATACCAGCCCTGCAATTTTGCAATAACGCTATCAAGCCCCATTTAGAGATAACCTTGTGGCAACTGGCAGACCACTCAGAGCAGATCATCTGCTAGCCACCGACAAAGGGATGGGTTGCTTAGCAACAGATTGTATAGATACCGATGATTGAAGTAATAGATTGTTCAATGGGCTCTATCTGTCCTGGAAATTCTTTTGGAATGATGACTGTGTGTATCATCTAACCATATCACTTATTTATTGAAAATGACAACAAGTCATTACACTGGGCCAGCCTAGGCAGTCTATTCAAGCTGATGACGGCTGACCCACAAAGATACAACAAACAAATCTAAATTACACATATGTACATAATAGGCCACATAGGCTACGTAAGCTATGAGGAGCAGATGGAAGGTGCTGTAAATCGGTTTGTTGATGTTAAAAATGAATGCAAAGCGTCTGAGAGTTATCAGTTAACCATATCATCAGTGGACGTCAAGGATACCCATAGCCAGGAGCTACAAAATGTATCACATTACTATCAACAACCGCTTACACAAGACTACATGTACATAGAGTCAACACTAGTATTTGAGTAGTCTCTTTGAAAAATGATATCTATCACAGTTCATTGTTGCATGTATATCCCTACCTTGTTTCTACCATGTACTTTTCGACCACGAAAGAGATGGCTGGACAACATAAAGGAAGACATCAACTTTCTCAACCTACACAGTGTCAACCCTAGTGACAGAGGACGCTGGCGAGCTGCCATCAGACCCCCTCATCATCAGCGTGCAAGCACGTCTAACCCCCACAGGGTGGGGAACAACAGACGTTAAACCGGAGTGAGTGAGTGAGTGACTTGCAATTAGCCTATGGGCATGAACTTGCATTTTATAAACTTTAACTTTTCTTATTATAAATAAAGATATGAACACGAAATAATTTTCCTTGTGTGCATATTGCATATCAAGTTGTATAAAACTACTGAGGTTAGTGAATTTAAAATCCCTCCTTACAACATTTTGGTGCCAATAAAGGTGCAGTGCCCATCTCCATTTCTGTAGCCCTTGGGCCACATACAGTACGGGGTAAGTACAGTCTGGTAGTGGGGTGTGTCCAACTCCAAAATTTTTCTCATAAGTGCTGAGTGCTAAACAGAGAAAGCAGTGTTAGGCACCATTTTTCGTGTCTTTGATTTGAATCCCAACCTTCTGAATGCGAAGTGAACACTGGGTTAGGGATCAGGGCTGTTTCCAGCATTTGAAATAAATCTTTAGCAATTCCACTCATTGTTTGGGAGTCCATGTTGCTACTGTTCCATTTTTGTTGTAAATCTGTAACTTTCTTCTTCTTCTTCTTAAATTTGTGGCAGCCACCTTCATCGTATTGAAGATTCTGCTGTCTTCTGAACTCTTTGAACCTATGAAAAATCAACTTCATGTCATGACATAGTTTAAGCCATGAAATTCAGGTTTATTGGACAGCGGGTTGACATTTTTGTTCCTCCCAGGGTAGTGGGATGGGACTGGAGACAGGCTACCCTGGGAGCCAGCCAGGACCGGGTAGCTAGCGAGTTTTGTTCGGGGAGCTAAGGCAGTCAGCCCGCAGATCTCACATAAGCACTCCGGGGAGTTTAAGCCTGACGGAGTTATTGCTATACCCTTGTAGGGCAGGTCTGACTGTCTTGGGCCACTGAATAAACTGTCCTAGCTGCCCGATCCTGGCTGGCTCCCAGTGGAGAGACAGCCCTGTCAGGGATAAGACTAAGAACTAGAGAGTCTGACTGTCTTTATCTAGAGCTAACCCAAGTAGCCTGGCCTTGTGACCACTCGGATGACAGACAGGGAACAGACATGCTCTGATTATGGGTCCCAGAAATATGTGTAAACATTCCCCGATACTCTTCCTGCACATAACAGGGGCTCTGCAGGGATTTCTGGAACATGCCAAGAGGGTTGAATGGTTGGTTAGAGATAACATGGAAGTATCCAGATCCAATGTCAGCTTACCAGGATTATCTTTCACTCGTCATGACAAGGAGACATGGATGTAAACTTGTTCATCACCACATTGATGGGCACAATGAGCAATATTACAACTTTTAATGACTTAAACCCAGGGCTGGCCCAAGACAAGCTTTGCTATTTTTCTGGCCAACTCTTTGTTTTATGATGGCCTTAGCTTGTTGTTGTTTTTTCTGTCATTTAAGCTGCCCAAAACGATCTACTTTCATCAATGTAATGTTCTGAATTTATGATTTTTTTGACGGATGGAGTGAAATTTTTTGTTCGTGCCAACACTCATTCCCATCCCAGGATAGAGGGACGGGTCCTGGAGATAAGCCTTCAAATTCTTCTACACGTACGACTCGTGCAGTATATTACTCAATAAGCCTGTACAAGTACTTATTTAGTAGCCTAGAAAAGTAATCCTCATATGACTTCTATTCCTGTGATTTATCTTATTGTTAGAACCATTTGAGTCATTCAATCTTCAGAAGCCATGACGTGACTTCACCTTCACCAAATGCTCTAAAAGTAGATAGAAGTTCTAAGCTTATCTTTGAATTGCTGCCATGTCAAAGGTACAGTGTACACTCCCCAATTGTGTGGCTGTCCCAGTCTTGCTAAATATATAACAGCTACAATGACTTGAGCCCTGAGCATGTAATAAGATCAGCGACCTCGCTGCGGATTCCTATAACGGTAAAATAACAAGTACCCATGTTGCCACGACAACCCTGTTGCCATGACAACACAACTTCTGACATCATTGCCGAGACGATGGCAGAATTCCAATGACATTGATATCAGCTTGTTTTAAGAGTGATTCAGGAGGGTGACTTCACTTACCCTGGGGGGAAACCCAGCTGTCTAGACTTTGTAGTGTACCCTACTGTACACATACATTTTTATTTATGATCTTGGTAATTATGCAAGGCATTAGACATGCATTAATTCCTGACCAAGGCCTAGATTAAATCACTTCTAAGTTTTACTGAAAGATGGTGTGGTTTTGTGTGGTTTAGAAAGAACTGACACATCTTTTCCTCTAGAACTAGTAGAACCTCAAATAAGTGAAACCTGTGCAACTCTATATAAGTCCACCAACTGGTCTTTTGGTTTCCTTTTGACACGGGTATTAAGATGTCTGTCTGTAGTAACCACCTGTCCCCATAGACCAGATATCATAATAATGGCCCTCTGACTCTGAATGGTCCTTGAGTAGTTTTGACTGACCTGTAATAAGACATCCCTGGAAGTTTTAAGTCCTGAATGACAGAAGCAAGAGTCCCTGGGGCCTGGATTTGTGGTCACTTATTCCTGATGGCATTCTTGACTGACTTTTCCTCTTAAATATTTCATGTCCGCCCTAAGACTGATGCTGTGGTCTTGTCTGGTGGTTGATGAGCTTGCCTCTGGACCACAGGTTACAGGTTCTAATCTCAGTCTACCCGCCAGTGTTGTGAGCTTGCTTCTGGACCACAGGTTACAGGTTCTGATCTCAGTCTACCCGCCAGTGTTGTGAGCTAGCTTCTGGACCACAGGTTACAGGTTCTAATCTCAGTCTAGCCGCCAGTGTTCTGATAAGTGGACATTATCTAATTTTTATACTTTAAATTTTGGATGGGAGGTCAATCTGTCAGCTGTTGTTTGAGAAGAGCCAGACCTCATCATATTTGCATATCAATGAAGCATGCCATAGCAGTCTTCTTTAATTAAAATCCTTCCCACACCAGTACATAGGGCAGTAACCATCTCCATTTTTATAGCCCTTGGGCCACACAGATGTGCAAGCACTACAGCAGGTTGCTAGTTTTAGCCATGCTATAATATAGTACTCAGACTATTTTCTTTCAGCAGTGTGTGACTGACATCAACTTCATGACATGGCTTACAGTTTACACATTTGCAATAAAGATATCATGACATTATCATTTTAAATTTTTATTGGCTTGCGTTAATTAATGTTACACATGCAAGTAATACTGAGATACTGAATACAACTAAGTTACTTGACTTGAGCAACTGGAAAAGTTTAGTAATATATTTAGTATCATTTTTTTTGGTTCTACAGCATGGCAGACCCAGAAGTGTTTTTAGCCTGACGACAACCAAAGTGTCAGAAAACCAGGTTACTCCAAGTCACTGCTCCGCATTAGTCGCACCCTACCTGGCATGACGTCAACGATATACAGGGACTCATTCCTGCAATTACTGGGTTTCTTTGGATGTCATTGAAAATAAATGGACCTTCAAGCAAAAAGAATTGAGAAACCTTGAAGCACATTTTTCGGGCACAATTTGCAACAAACTTTACGCTTTTGTTTTTAGGCTATACTGGGAATATAATTGAACAGCTGCAACAGACAGCACCTGGAGAGCAGAAAATTGGCTACTAAAGAAAAATGAGAATTCTGTCTGAACAATAATCTCTTGTCCAATCCAAATCTATGCCGAAATTTTGCGACTAATTCCTCAATGTAACATTGTAAGACATTATCACAATGTTATATATATGAAGTTATCCTGCTGTTCATCAAGCAATGAAGTAGTCAAATGACCGACCAACCCATAATCATCTCTTGGTATACATCAAATTTAAGCATACTTTTTCTGATTACATGTTCATCTACACAAGTCGGTTAATCTAAAGTTCTGCCAATAATCAGATTTATAGTTATACATCCATGAAGGTTACACATCCAGATAATAAGATGTGCCAAAAAGCAGTTACGTTTCCGATAAGCATCCACTATATATCCTTCTTCAGTGACATTGACAAAAGAATGGATGCTATATCTGAAGCATTTGACCGTTTCCAAAATGATATCCAGTTGCTTGAGTAACTGCTTTTTGGGGAATAATCAGATATAGTTGGTGAAAAATTAGGCAGTCCAGCTGGACAGCACCGGTAAATCTGGCTGGCACCGGTAACTGTAAGGCTTTCGTCATACCAAATTAAGTGATAAGAATCGTTTATACCAGGAGAAATCAATGCAGGAATACGATTATGCAGGAATCTCTGTTTGCCGTGTTTTGGCAATACCAAGTTCATCTATTGGTTTTGGCAATACCAAGTCCATCCATTGGTTCTCAGATGTATGAAATATATATATATTCAAACTGCCCAAGATGACAACAAGGGGTACCCATAAATCTGGTCTATATGGACAAGATAGAGGACTAGGACAGTTGCTTGCGATGACCGTGATAAAGTGGAGGGATTTGAAGAAGAGAAGACTGATTGCAGCTGCAGGGTGTCCATGCAGACCACTGCAGCAGCAGTGCAATGTAAGTGCTATTGGACTACAACATTTGCACAACTATGTGGGCAGGTGGTATACATGTAGATGGGATTGCATTAATGGAGGAAAATTATCTCAGGGACCTCCACAAAGAGTTCACATTGGGCACTGGCACCAGGTGGGTCTTATGTAGAGGTGGCCACCTGTACAGGCTTCATTGTGTAACATTGGCCAGGTGGCCTTTAAACTAAAGTAGGTCACTTTTGCAGATTTGACTATCATTTGATGCTTTAGGTATGGCCCAATGTCCATAAACTTCTGCCTTCTTTGGGTAGACCCACAAACGAAAATTGTACTGTGTACTTGTTTATAGTTGATCTTAGTTGCACCAGGGTTAAATCAAAACAAACTGGTGGGTTCAACAACCTTACTTCACCTTTGACCTCTATGTGTACTTTCCCAAGTGCTTCAACTCTTGCTTTAGCTCCAATATTAAACCTTCTTGCTCTGTCATATAAAGGCCAAGTATTCAGGTTATAACACGAATACCCAAGTTCTATTTGATTTATGTAAAATGTCATAGAAAATATTACAGTCCTCCATGGGTACAATGAAAACAATGCAATTCAATGTAGAGCACAAGGAAATTACCATATGGGATTAAATTAGCAGATAAAAGTCTAGACATTAAAGAGAAATATTAATCTTGATACAAAATTGGTAAGGGGGAAGTTATAAATTTGAAAACAACGAGAGCTAATTCGACATAACACACATAAGTACCTGTTCTTGTATTAAAGAATGGACAAAGTCCTCTCTCTGATCCTTGTTTTATATTGACCTCAAGGCTTACACAGAATTAACATATCAAACGTTATACCTCTAGCTACAAACTTGAACGATCATTTGCATTTACAGCTGTATGCTAAATGCGTTGCCATTGTAAACGTTTCTGTGTGCACGTAGCAGTTCTTCTCTTTCAAATGATAACTTGGGAGTTTTTGTCTTTCTATTTTGAGCCCCATGGAGCCGTGAAACTAGAACAATACCCAGACAAGAAGTCAACAAAGGCCAGGGACAATTTGTTTTCTTTCTACTTATCACTACAAATAGCTTATTAAAACTTTACATGCGTTCTCAGACGGCTAGACGAGAAGGAAACAATCACAGAAAGGAAACAAGGACGATTTCCAAACGTCTGTAAGACCAGCTCTGCGAAGAGGAAGTACGGACGGATGAAATATTTGTCGTCTGTCGTTTCCAGTCGTTTCATCATCTGAGTGACGATGGTTGTTTTGATAAGACCCGACACAAAGGGACCAAATCAAAATTGTATAAAACACCAATATCATACCATATCTTGATATAAATGGGCAGAATATTTCATGAAAGAGTACACATAGTGTTCTACAAGAGTTGGTATCGTGTTGTGGTGAGTTAAGGAAGAAACTGAAAGGAAAACACTTCCTTGAGAATGTGTAACCGACCTGGTATGGTGGCGGCGGTCCGAGGTTTTCGGAGCTGTCCCCCGTCTCGCTCCCCGCTCTTCCCTCGTGTAGAAGCGAGATGTCATCCGCTGTAGGCGTCTTAAGGCAATTCCCCATCTTAAGTCTCTACCGGGGCATTGGTAAGACGTCTTAAAACGGAGAAATTTGTACACAAAGAAGCTCCTTTATGTCCCGGTCCTGTACTGCGAGCTAGACCAATCACCAAAACATGGCCGCACTGCCGATTTTCTGCTCAGATGTACGTGCGCACTACAACGTAGTCCTAAAAATAATATTACTGTTAACTAAAAACCCTATTTCTGATAGAATAAATCTATAAATAAAATAACCAGCATACATTAGTTCTATTTCAAATGAATTGTGGTTTGTAGATGTGGGAAGATGTGTAGGAAAAGGAAAATGCGGAAGTAAATAAAGGGAACGGACCGCTTCACTCCGCGGATGGATGTAATGTGCCAGCTGACGGAGCAGTGCGGAAACCCGGGGGCCGGTTGGCCATGACGTCACACGGACAGGGTACGTCAGGAGTTCCTGGGATGACCTCAACTAGAAACACTTGACGTAAGGACGGAATGTTTTAACTACTCATGATGATGGTAAAATCGCCAATCATCTTTCAAAAAATGAAGATGATATATAAAAGATACTGGGAACATTGATCAAAAAGAAAATGACACGAGGAATTGCCATTGTAAAGTATTTTCAGAGCGCAAGTCTACACCAACAGTTGCATAGTACATTTGTACTTTTCTCTACGTTCATATTTGTAATCACAATGTTGGTACCATATTTAAAAAAAAATGGAATATGGAAGGTCTCAGAGAAGAATGTTACTAAAAGAAAGAAATAGAAATTGTCTTAGTCTAGCCAAGGACGTTACATCGTAACGTTACATCGTAACGTCCTTGGTCTAGCTTTCTGTGCCTCAATTTCAAAAGTTCCATGTTTGCTTTTCCCTGACCTGCAAAGATATAAACTGTAGCTAACATTGATGATTATGATCAGTAAGTGTAAATTCATGGTGGTAAAAGTTCTATATGTTACAGATGACTTAGCTTCAACAGAAATTGAACTAAGAATAGTTTACTCAACATATCTTTATTCCATCAATCATTTCTATTGAGTAACTCTTTAGCACATCTTGCAGAGTCCAAAATGACTAAACATGTCATTTGAAAATGATATATGATATAGCAAAAGTTTTTCACACGTAGAACCCATTATAAGAAAAAAAAACTTTATGTACACTTCATATGTTGCCCATTACGTTTTATGATAGGTAACCAATTATATAATAAAATTCATTACCATTTGTACATGTGTATCATGGTGTAATAAGATATGAACATTCAGGCTATATCCTTCTCTGCTCCATTGCAAATGAACAATATACAAACTTGTAGATTACATTTACTATACTGGGCTTCAGTTGCCATTGTCAAACTTGATTTCAAACAGCCCTGTGAATAAAGCCGCGTCCAAAATAAATACATCATTAAAAGTTACAGAATGTTCGGAAACTCAATTTTTCTTGTTATAAGCAGTAACATGTCTACTGTATTCTCAATTGAACAAGATTGAGGGATAAATTGCATTTGTTTGAATGCAACAAGTTTTCAGGGTACAGTTGGTGCCTGGGATAACCTCAGTCAAAAGTTTACTTCAAATGTTTTTTTCAACAATATAAGAATGAATTACAGGAGTTTTGGCATTTGCCTCAACTTTCCAAGATCAAGAATGTTTCTTGTTTCTCCACTTCCCTCCCTCGCACCTCTTCCCCTCGTCTCACGGTCTGTACCCTCTCTGTGTCCTGACGTTTCTGATGAACCTCTGGACACTCTCGAGCCCTCGTCATCTTCAAACTGTGGAGAAGAAGACTGCCTTCTGGGTCTTCCCTTCCACTTCTCGGGAAAGACGACGATCGGATCTTCTCCCTGCGCCATGTTGTCCCTCTGCCGTCCACTCCTGCTGCTTGAGCCGTGGCTGGATCCCGAACAACAGCTGCACTCCTTGGAATCGTTTATCGCTCTTCCTTGAGACGCCTCCTCTGATTCTCTCCTACCTCCTTGGGAATCTCTTGAGGAGTGCTGTTCCTCGTCTAAGTCACTCTCAGAGCTGGAGTAGGATCTCCTGGAGGTGATTTCCTTTGGAGGGCTGAACACCTGACTGGTTTCCTCATCCTCTTCCTCAATCAGCCCATACCTATTGAAGAGAAGGAATTCCATCTTTATCAGATCACTTTTCTAAGTCCACACCTCTGAGAGAATTATGCTTTTGTAGATGTTTTTAGGTTATATATGTCAATGGAAATTAAATGCTTTGTCAGATGCTATCTGTTTGTCTTTACTTAGATTAAATGCATTATTTTTCAGCAGACAGTCAACAAGACAGTGAGTGTGAGTGAGGTCAGGAGCTTTCATGCTGCTTTGTTAGATATTTTTATGACTGCAACATTGCAGGAATGAAATTTTATGCTATGTTAGAAGAGACAAAATAATTTCCTTCCCAGGAAGCTCTGGACTTCTTTACCAAAAGGGTAGTTCTATAAAGAAATAACTAATAGCTATACAAGAGTACGGTATAAACAAAGAGTGCTATTAGATATTGGCATTACCTATGAAATTGTAAAACATACCGTCTCATGTATTTCCAAGTGGCCATCGACATGTTCACTGGTGTCACTTCAAAGTTTGTCCTCCCTCTCATGCCCCTCCCCCTAAACATGCCCCTCAACAGCGATTGGTTGGCAGACATGGATCTGATTGGTGAGGGAGCCTGGTTGCCATGGTGAGCAGGGGTGAGTGGCAGGTTGGCTAACTGGTCATCAGACAGGTACTTCATGGCGATAGCGTTGGCCTCAAAGCTGAGATCGGTGCCGGTACCTTCCAGAGCCATCTCCGAGAGCGAGATGTAGTTTATCTTGGGGATGAAGTCTGCACTGGGGTGGGCCGCTGAAGGCCTGTAGCAAACAAAAACAAAAACAAATGCACTGCTGAATAAGAACAGTATACCCATGGCAGGGCCCAAAGAAGCTCCTAACCTAAAAATGTAGGTATACAGGAATATTTGGGCACACAAAAAAAGATAAAATAAATGTCAGCAAAACTTACTGCCACTCTTCTGAGCTCTTCAAAGGTTTTGTTATTAGTCTGTGACCAGAACCTCTGGTCGACAGACTTTTAGTTTTGTCAGGTTTTCGCGCGTTCGCAGCTGTATCTATATGTTCCCATTGTCTGAATTCTATATGGTTTGGCAGGTCCTCTGTACTGAGGTTGACGATGATGCACGTGATTTTTTTTGCGGTAGGTGGTTTTATTATGGATGTTATAAAAATAGCACCCCTACAATTTGTTCGTCTTATGGTGTTTTGGCCCAGATCCTCTGCATGTGGGTCATGATGTAATCGGATATTGTCAAGCAGATGCATGGTTTTATCTGATCGTCAAAGTTAGTCGCGTTCGCATCTGTATTTGCATGTTCCCGTTGTTGCATACTTACGTTGTTTGGCAGGTCCTCTGTACTGAGGTTGACGATGATGCACGTGGGTTTTTTTGGCGGCAGGTGGTTTTATTATGGATGTTATAAAAATAACACCCCTACAAAATGTTCGTCTTCCGGTGTATTGGTCCAGATCCCCTGTATATGGGTCATGAGGTAATTGATATTGTCAAGCAGATACGTGTTTTTATCTGATCGTCAAAGTTAATTCGCGTTCGCACCTGTAACTGTATGTTCCCGTTGCCGCATACGTACGTTGTTTGGCAGGTCCTCTGCACTGAGGTTGACGATGATGCACGTTGTTTTTTTTTCGCGGCTGCTGGTTTTATTATGGATGTATAAAAATATCACCCCTACAATTTGTTCGTCTTACGGTGTTTTGGTCCAGGGCCGCTTTGTGTGAGCCTTGCCAGAATTAGATATTGCAAGCAGATGCGTGGTTTTATCTGATCGTCAAAGTTATTCGCGTTCGCATCTGTAACTGTATGTTCCCGTTGTCGCATAAGTACGTTGTTTGGCAAGTCCTCTGCACTGAGGTTGACGATGATGCACGTTGTTTTTTTTCGCGGCAGTTGGTTTTATTATGGATGTATAAAAATATCACCCCTACAGCTTGTTCGTCTTGCGCGTACGGTGTTTTGGTCCAGGGCCGCTTTGACAGTTGTTCACCTTTCTCGAAATATTTTGGATTATGATTTTACCATACACACAAGTTGAAAGTTGTTCACCTTGCTCGAAATATGTGAACATCTGTGACCAGCTGTGACCAGCTGTGACCAGCTGTTCATGTTGTCAACGGCTGCGACCAGCTGGTCATGATATGTTTGACAACTTCGATCTACTTTGAATATGACAGTATCACCTAATTTTATGTAGCTGCGGGCCAATGGCCATTTACGTTTTTAAGGAACATGGTTGGTACTTTTATTATGATAATGCTGTCTTCATATATACTTGTACTTTCAGCCTCTTGTTATGGTTGTAATAATTTCAGAAATCCAAGTTTGCCAAGACTAGCCTAAATAGACAAAGCTGGGTGAACGCACTACACGATGAAGAGTGTAAGCCATATTAGAAATTATAAAATTACATCAAGGTCCTCCTTCCGTGCTTCATACTTATTACGTCCATAACAGAAACATGTTAGGACTTAGTGCGTTTGTCAGTCTGCCTGTCGGTCTTGTAGCACTTGTAGGTGTGTCTTCTGTGAATGTGCCTGTGTATTAGACCATTCGTTTACTTTTCGTCATCATAACTTTAGACTTTGACCACATGTTATCTCACAATCCATACCTGTTTAGGTCTTTAACATTAAGATTCACATGACACAGACATATTAAGCAACTTTAGATAAAACGATATAGTTAACACCGTGAAAAGAATCATTATAGGATATATAACTTTATTGCACAACAATTGTACGAGGTACAAAGTATGGCATCTACATAACTACAGTTCTATAGCTTAACTAACTAATACAGGAGTTGTAGTATGGGATAAGCTTCTTACAATCATTGGAAGCTTTTACAATCAGTTGAGGAGTTTCTAATATCCAAACCTTCTTTAATATATTTTCCTATATCTGCCATGCAGGGATTGTCACATGTCATGATGTATTTGAATTTGCACTTCAGGTCCATTGAGATAAATCCTTGTGTATAAAATGACAACCTTCTGTATAGAGAATTGCGTATTTCAGAATATTTGGGACATACAATCATAAAGTGATATTCGTCTTCAATTAACTCTGGACAGAATGGGCAAACCCTCTGGTCGATAGGGATTTTTTTGAATCTCCCGGTTTCTATATTTAATTTGTGACAGCTAATTCTGAGTTGTGTGATTGCCCTACGAATGTCAAGGCTCTTTATGGTTGAAATGTAATTTTCTTGCTTGTAGTGCTTATTCAATGTAGAAAGAGAGGAGAGTTTAGAATTGGTTCGAATAGAGGAATGCCAATTTTGCACGTATATATCTTGTAAACGTTGTCGTAACTGAGTGTTGATTGTATCTATGTGGTATGATCTCGGGTTCAGCCATATGTGTCCAAAGCCTTGGTAATTTAGGATATTTTTTACGTGGACAATCCAATCATGTTCTCCGAATGAAACAGTATTGTAAGTCTCACGAAGATATAAGCACAACGTCACACACCAAAGAAGACAAAACAAGCAACATATACCAGACCGACGTCACAGACTATGTTACCTACGGTCACTTGTTTTTCTTACACCTAAAATATGCTGTATACTAGTGTACAGTAGCACACTTTCAGACGTTACCCTATCTAGGTGCGCACAGCTCCAATTTTCGGTGCACAAAAGTGCATATGCACCTAGTTAGTACTTCCACTTCCAACCTGGTAATGCCCCAGAAAGTTTCGGGTTCAAATCAAGCATTCATCTTAAATGAAATTGGAGATGATGTACCTGTGATGGTCCATGTGTTTTCTGGAGTGTTGTTGTTCCTCCTCCACGACTGCACCCATCCGCTTCAGCTGTTTCCTGGTTGCCTTGACAACCCGCTGGTGTTCTTTTTCCCACAGAGCACTCTCTGGAAATCAAACAGTGTGGAGAATTCTAATATAAGTCTCCCTTGGACATTAAACATAGATCAAAGCATCTGTACATGCTAAGATGTGAGTCAAATATACAACAATCTACAAGTAGTTTGCCATATTGCAAAATAAAGGAACTGTTGGAGAGAAAAAGTTGACGTCGTCCAAGCAAGCTGCCTGATTTTGATGACAACGACCATCATCTATTGGTTTCTGCATCAGTTCTGCATTATTGAAACATAAACAAGAAATGAGCCAAAATCCATGGTGTTAAGGATTAAGTGGTAAGGAACACTGCCTTCTTACATTAAAAACTTAAGGGCTCTAATCCCAGTTGCCAGACATCATATGTTGAATAAGAAGTAATGAAGACTCACCAGACAGTCTCCTTGGTTTGGGAGCAGGAGAAGCTGAGGGGTGTGCAGGGAGAGACAGACGAGGTTCCTTCTGTGGGCCTCCATCTGGGGAGCTGCTGTGGAGCAGCTGGTTCACCTGGCCCTGGTGGGAAATAAAACACATGGCTGTCAAGGACATGCTCATGTACACAAATCATCAAATTAGGTACATTAGGAATGCAGGGTTGTAAACAGGATTTTTTCCCAGCTTGGCTGTGTGGCAAGCGACACAGGCCTTGTAAGGTGGTGGTCTGGGATGGGGGCATCCTCCCCTTGAAAAATCTTACATCTATAAGCCTCAGAAATACCATTTGCTGGATTTTGTTTTTTAAAGCCAAATTTTATGAAATAAAACAACAATTTTTGTTACCTATGTAACAAAACAACAGAAAAGCCCCCTATGCCGCTTGAAACACTGTGTAGAGGCCCAAATTACAGCATAGGGGACTGCTGTGAAACTCTTACAAACATCTTTGAGCTTAAATTTGGTACTTCTAAATTGTACCATGATGTGATAACCTACTTACCAGTATCTGCTGGTAGAAGTGCTCTTCATCCCTGAAAGATGTAGGGTTGTTCAATCTCTCCTCCTCTTCCTCTCCATCTTCCGTCTGTTGATACAAGAACAATCTGCATCACAATGATGACTATAGGGGGATTACAAATGGTGATTGTAGTGAGAAAGCACACAATCCAAAAAATATAAAGTGACTTACATTTTGTAAAACTAAAAGATCATGACAGAGCTTGCTTTGGTTTTATGCAGCTTTTATGTGCAAAATTGATTTTGTATGCCTCGGACCTGTTTACCACTTGTCCAACAAAAGTGCCCTCAAAGTCTACACACCTGTTGCTGCTGCACACACATACTGGCACTCTCCCCCAGCACTGGGCTCTGGAACATCTGACTCATACTGGTCTGATGGTTCGCTTCACTGTCAAGGGGGGATCTGGAAGGAATAAGTTCAGCAAGTTAAAACCAAATTAGGGACTTTGGACCAAGGGTTTTCCTTGTTTCTGTACTATGCAGACCTTTGTAACCTAAGGTATTGAAAATCTAATTCATTACAGCAAAGATAGAGAGCTGAATGAAGATTTAGATAATGTTTTTCTTTGTATCTATAAGTTTCTGAATATGTTTTCTTCCTCTTGAAAAAGACAAGGAAAGGTAAGACACCTTGAAGGAGTGCTGCCTGCATAACTCTCAATGTCCACAGCATGAAGAGAGGAGACCATACTGCTGTGAGGACCCGCTTCTTGTTCCACAGGCAACTGGCTCAGGTTCATACCAAAGGAGCCTTCCTGATTGGTTTGCTCTTGGTCATGTGATGTGAA
Organism: Branchiostoma floridae; assembly: GCF_000003815.2. Classification (NCBI taxonomy): domain Eukaryota; kingdom Metazoa; phylum Chordata; class Leptocardii; order Amphioxiformes; family Branchiostomatidae; genus Branchiostoma; species Branchiostoma floridae. The sequence goes on from NC_049993.1 coordinate 16,496,023, forward strand.
TGCACTCCTCTCATTGGTTCCCATGTGATCATGTGATAGGTATCCACTCCTTTCTTTGATTCCCTCATGATCAGATGATTTGGGCAATGTTGCATCAGCAGCTGTTTCATGGAGACTGTCCGGTGTGTCACATGACACCTGTACTGGTTTTTGATTGGCTTCCTCATGGGATATGACCTCTGAACCTGTATCGCCCCAGTACAGACTTGTACCAGTGTTAATCGCAATAGATGCTGTCCTTTTTCCAGTAGGCGAGACTTCGGGGAAATCAGCAACACTGGTGGCTGTATTTTCAAGCCCTTCATCAGAGTTGTTCTCATCATTGATTTGTGTTCCCTGAGGCTGATGATTGGTTGAAGGACTAGGATCAGTGGACAGAGCTTGATGATTGACAGCTGGAGGGATGGATGATGGAGTTGTTCCCTGCTGCTCAGTGCCACCACTATTAGGCTGAGCTCCAAGAAGACGCTGGATCTGTGGAGATGAGATAAGGTTTAAGATTGAGCTTTAGATATCAGTAATATACATAAACTGGGCTTTTAAATTAGTCCTCAAGAAAATTAAAAGATAGTAACCAGATATATGTATGAACCAATAAAAAGATAAATTTGTCCATAAACCTCTTTATGGGGAAGTTTCCTTAAGCTTATTTACAACTATTATCTAAGAAAACATTGTTACAAATCTACATGATGTACCTGAGCCATAAGCATCTTGAGTTGAGCATCTTGCTGCATCAGCAGTTTGTAAGCATGTGGACTCATCCCGGACTGGGCATGCCCACAACTCTCCTCCTGATTGGCTGCTACATCTGACTGCTCCAGTTCACTGTGGTATCCTTCACTCTGATTGGCTGGTGACAGAGCCTCATCATCACTATCTTGCTGCTGATTGGCTGCTGAATGAGAACCTTTCATCTGATGAGGGCTAGGTGTGAAGTGGACAGCTTGTGGAGGATGCCTGTTACCAGGGTGATGACCAGTGTTACCATGGTGATGACCTTCTTGAGGTGTTCCATGAGAAGGATGCCTTTTCTTTGACCTCTGGGATTTTACAGGAGGCTGTTGATGATTCTTTAAGATTCCTGTGTGAGATGGATGTGTTTCTTGAAGTGTTTGTTGACCATATGGTTGTGTTGCTGGTCGATAGGTGTTGGTTTGATGGTTTGGTGGCTGCGATGCTTGCTGGGGTGGATAGACTGGTGGAGGAGGCTGCCAGCGTGGGTCCTGGTTATGTGGCTGCTGCACCTGGGGGTGAGGAGGAGGGGGCATGCTGTAAGGCTGTGGAGCTGGTCTGTGTCTTGGGACCATGCCTTGTCTTGGAGGACCAACCCGAGGTATTTGACCATTCTGAGGCATTTGACTATTTGGTTGCATTTGACCATTTGGTCGCATTTGACCATTTAGTTGCATTTGACCACTTGGTCGCATTTGACCGTTTGGTGGCATTTGACCATTTGGTCGCATTTGACCATTCTGTGGCATTTGACCACTCTGAGGCCTTAGACCGTACTGTCCACCACTCCATCCCTGAGTAGACCCCACTGGATGGCCGTATGGCTGGATATATCCAGGCCCTGCAGAGTGAAACTGCTGCCTGGGGCCTGCAGGCAATGGTGGAGGATGTCTGTAACTGTCAGGCTGGGGCGCAAACCTCTGCTGCTGCTGCTGGACATGTGGGTTTGCTGCAGATGGGTGACAGTGTGGTGTATATCCCCTGCTTGGGTTAGCTGGTCCTGGGTGCCTTTGCTGGGGGAAGTTTTGCCCCACAGGCAGACCATGTGGATGAGGTGTCACACCCTTGCGTTGGTCGTGAGTGTCTGTTGCGTGAATGTTAGAGGAGTGGTGGCCATGAGACTGTTTACTACGGTCCTGTTTAGAGTTTGCAGACTGGCTTGACTCTGTGTGCTTCCCACCACTGTGCTGTTTCTGTCCTGTTTGGTTGCTACCTTGAGGTGGTGTTTGGTAGTTGTAGTTCCTGAGCGGCTGTCTCCCCTGTGGAGATGCATGTGTGTGGGGGGACTGTGCACCCTTCGGTGGTGCCGTGTTGGAGGGAGCGAAGTGGACGTGCTTGCCGCCGTGATTCACGTTTTGGTTCTCTTTGTCCAGGAGGGAGTCATTGAGCTTGTTAACGTTCTGCGGGAGGATTTCACAGAAGCTGTCAAAGACCATAGACAGCTCGGGCACCAAAGGCTGCACCACGGGGGACTGGAGAAAGGAAAAAAACAGAACAGAAAAAAGTTATCCTAACAGGCTTCATCGTTATCAAGTAAAGATCTAGTAGAATGTACTTGGAGTTGAAATCTTGATCTTTCCAAAAAATTTTGGGGTATGGTTTTCCTTTCTCATCAAGTAAACTAAGAACAGTTTCTCTGTTACCTTTCCTGACAGGGGGTGAGGTGATGGAGAGGGGCGTGGCACTGGACTGTCATGGTGATTGTTGCCATGGTTACTATTCTCCCCAGGGAACATCCTTTTCATGGCAGAGTCAGGCGACATGGCAGTCGGACACCTGTCATAATAACAGTAAAAAGGGATACACATGTTTGAATCGCATATAGTCAGATGTTGTCGACCAATAAGAAGGACCATTTTCCCCATAACCAAGGTCATTAAAATTCCAATATTCTACCCACTTTTTCTAAGGTTCCCATTGGTCCAAAACTATGGGGCATAGGACTTGTTCTCAGGGTATTGTCAACCATTAAGTGAGTAGAGGATCTTTCAAATACGGACACAAGAGCCAACATATTCCCCAGCAGATCAAAATGGCACCATATAAACCTCAGGGTGGGTCATTAACCCTATCTTGACTTGTTGATATCATGTATTGACCCTTTATTGATATATTAATCTTAGATATGTAGTGGAAAGCAGGAAAAGAATCATCATAAATGTAACTACTCACTCTATGGGGTCCATATCCTTCAGTGCCTGCTGGAAGAGAGCAAAATTCTGCCCGTCCTCGGCAGGCACCAACTCCAGGTGCAACGGACGCTTGTCCATAGTCTCTGCATCCTGCATCGCACATTTCAAACATTCATCAGAAATTAGATATACCAAAGAGAAGCAAGGTCATTGATTCAATGCTAGAAAATATCTAGACTCCAAAAGTTTATACAACAATGATTACACCCAGGAGTGACAGGATAAAATGACGTGACAAAATTAACATTGCATCATTTAGCAGAATGTTGCTCTGTGACATTGCATAAAACTTCCACATTATTACTTGGAAACATGTTCCCACACAACTAATTCTACATTGCAATAAATCTGTGATGAACAGAAACGTCACCTTCAAAACATGAAGTGTTTCGAAGCAGTTGTGGAGTTGAAAGTTCATGACCCCGTCTTTGGTCCTGCAGTCGTAGAACTCAGGCTGGGAGTGAGTGGGGGAGTACAGCACGACCAGGAACCCCTGCATGGGGGTGTACACTCTGTACAGGGAGCAGGGGGGTACGTTATTGGTATGGGAGTGAGTGGGGGAGTACAGCACGACCAGGAACCCCTGCATGGGGGTGTACACTCTGTACAGGGGACAGGGGGGTACGTTATTGGTATGGGAGTGAGTGGGGGAGTACAGCACGACCAGGAACCCCTGCATGGGGGTGTACACTCTGTACAGGGGGCAGGGGGGTACGTTATTGGGCTGGGTGCAATCTTGACAAAAATATTAATACATGACTCAGTAAGGGTTAGAGAATACTAGTACTGTACATGTTACAAGGTCTACCGTAGTGCTATAATTATACATGTACTAGAATGTCATGACCGACAATTTCGATAACTTAAGGTATAAGTGAACCTCTTCAAGTCAATGGAAGCAAAAAAAAATGCAATTATTGGGTACAAAGTCACAACCACAAATAAAATGTATTCCTTGGGCTTAGGTCACATTTCCAAACCGGACCCCGGCCGGGATGTTTGCGGAAACGAAAAGTAAAAGTGTTGACCAAGGAATATATACAAATTATGGCAATGACTAATATTGTTTACGTTTTGTGTGTTTTGTTGCCTTTTATACCACATTTTTCGTTTCCGAAAGCTACCCGGCCGGGCCCCGGGTTGGGAATTGTGACCTGGGCCTTAGGCAGTACTAAGGACCTTGTCGGAATGGCCCATATCCTTTTTTAAGTATCAGAAGATTTACTATATAATGAACACAAAGCCACCCAAACTGTCTCAGCATCACTGAAATACTCAGCAAGTGAGTGTAAGTTGACCTATTACCTGTCCTGTATGTTGGTGTTGTACATGTATCGGAGACAGCAGGCCCAGATATGCGGACTGTGGATGTGGACTGGACCACAAACCCAGCTGAAAACAAGTTACACATCAATATCTCAGTAGATAATGCACATGGTACATTTGCATGGTACATAATGGCTAGTTGGGTAGATAAATAAATTGTATAGCGCTTATCACTTAAAAAACAAACCTACTCAGTGTCACTGACGAAAGATAGTGGATGCTACCTGAAATGTCTGACCATTTCCAAAATCATATCTAGTTGTTTGAATGACTTCTACTTGGCATATCTTATTACCTGGGTGCCTAACCTTCATGGACTTATCACTATCAGTCTAACAAAATGCAGAGTCCTGACTTACATGCCGACCAATGGGAGGCTGTATATCTTAGGGTCAGACTCCAGGAGGAGGAGCAGCTTCCTGGTCTGGTCCATGGTCAGGAACCTGGGGAGAGGGACACACAGAAATATAATTACACAGTGGGCACAAAGATTTTGATCACAAAGATAGAGGTATGATAGTCATAGCTGCAGGTAACAGATGCATCTATAGGGAAGGGTAATAGAATCTGTTATGTTGGTTAGCATCATTCCTCTTCAGGTTGAATTACTGCTTCTGTTATTGTGATAGCTCAGATGGATTGCATGATAAAGTTCAGAGATAGTTGACAGTTACTCCAGAAACTGGATAGTATTTAAATTATATTTTTCTAAATTTTACCCGAATGTTTAAGTAGCTGATAGTGTTCCCTTGCATGTTTCATTACCTGGATATCTTACCGACAATTTTCTGATGATATGTGCTATGCAATGACTGAGATTCCTCAAGGAACTTAATTACCTTCAAGATAAATATAATTATCTTCAAGAAAAAGATGGATTTATTAGAGCTTATTTGAAAAGGTACTGTTTTAGGTAGCCTGTGTTTATACAATTTCTATCTGGCTGGGGTTAACTGTAGGGCCGGCCGCTAGGGGCGCGATTTCAGTCAGGCTACTGTTTCAGGTATTTACCCCGACTTTGGCGCCCCCTGCACCTCGCTGAGGTTGAGCGGCCCGGCCAGGTTACGAGCCAGCGCCGTCGGGATGATGGGCACGGGGGTGACGGGGGTGGCCTCGAAACCTGTTGCCATGGAGACGGCCGACAGGTGGATGTCAAAGGTCATGGCCTCCCCCTCGTCCTGTACGTAGATGTGAGCCTGAAGAGCCAGGGAGTTGGAGACGTCCACAGGGTCCTTAGTACAGCAGTGGTGGTGCAGGGACTGGGGGAGAGAGGAAATACTATTCACAGAGCGACAATGCCAGTAACTACAGTCAAACATGTACACTACAAGTGACCTCCTCTACAAAAAGACAGTTATCATTTTGGTTTTATGTAATTTTACCATGGATACAGAAAATCTGCCTACTTCACCCACAGCCATAATTGTCTGCACAGTTTTACCATTGTGTCATGACACAGAAGAATGTCAGACTCTGCACATTTTTTTTCCAAAAAGGAGAACTCTTACCCAGCAGAGCTTATACTCTGACAAACATAGAATTCTGATTGACCAGGGATGTTACTAGGTCACATGCAGCCAGTCTTCAACTTCTCTGACACTATCTTCTCTAGCACACCATCCCCTGCTTGGTTGCTCAACTTCCTGTTAATACTCCAAGGAACTCCCCTTGCAATTTTTTGCAAGAAAAACCCCTGTAGTACAGTTTGTCTACCATCTAGTTTGCTACTGTATGTACACCTTTACCTTTAATGTACTGGTGAAGACTTCCTTTGTGCTGGTGACTGAAGCTTCTGAGCCTGGAGCCCTTTTAGTCAGCTGGGGAGAAAAACACCGAGTTAAAAAAATCTGGACTTGCAAAACATCCAAGACTCACTTTTAATTTAAATGTCTTAGAATAAATTGATCTTACATGTAGCTTTAGCAGTACAAATGAAATCACTTGAAAATCAACAAGACTCATATAAATGGCCCCCTTCGGTCAGTATTGACCATATTAAATTCCTAATTGATAGCCCTACAACTTCGGCTATGGCTGAACAGTCGTACATATACTAACTACAGTGTATATGAGAATGACATTCTCTGCCATGCACATTGGGCACATTTGTAAGCTGACTCAGGTCTGTTGTAGACGTTTATTGTCTTAAAGGGGAACTAAACCTTTTCTTGTAAAGCATTCTGCAATATTTGAAATACATCAAAAAGTCCAGTTTTTACTTGTTTTACGTTAGTCCATCATAGATTAGCGTTTCCACAACATTTGAACTTCGCGTCGTTTTGTTGTCGAGTCCAGGAAGTACCGCGACCTTTGACCTCTGTGACGTAATCCGACCACCAACCTGCCCCAGCTCGCACGTCCAGCACACATCTTGACTGCGCGGGAACTTATCGTATAAATAGAGTTTTCCAGTCCGGCTTTCTCAATCGAGGACTTGCCAATGTGGACCGTAACTTGTGAACTCTTCATTTAGAGTTTGTTACGACCTCGTCTGTGGCACAAAACGTATTACGGACGTACAAAAATAGCAGTTTTTTTTTCCCGCGAGTTCGTCCAGCTGAAATGTGGGGAGGGGGGCGCCATGCTGTCCTGCGTAGTTTGTAGTAACTCCCGCAAGAAAGGTTTCAACATCGGTCCCGTTCCATTCGACGGCGCTGACAGCCTCAATAAGTTCTGGATGTGTCGACGGGGCGACAGAAGTAGCTCCAACGGCGCCGCCCTCCCCAGTCTCATCGACCGATCTCGCTGGGCGCCTGGGCTGGTAGTTGTACGGAGTTATATTCTGTGGGTCAAACCCCTCGTACTCCTCAAAGCCCTCAAACTCGTTTACTCCCTCCAAGTCGCCGGAATCCATCATTTGGAGAGTAGCGTGGTGACAAAGCCGTGGTATAGCGTATTGGCGTATTTAGCAGTATGGAGGTTGGCGGTCTATGATGGACTAACGTAAAACAAGTAAAAACTGGACTTTTTGATCTATTTAAAATATTGCAGAATGCTTTACAAAAAAGGTTTAGTTCCCCTTTAAGTCTTTTCTCAGGATCTGCTTTTCTCTGCCATGCGCATCAGTCTGGCTTGTGCTGGTTTTCCAGACTCACCGTGATGGAAGTGTGCACGATGTGGTCCCCCAGTAGAGAGGCTGTACTCACCGTGATGGAAGTGTGCACCACATGGTCCCCCAGTAGAGAGGCTGTAGGTATCCTGTCTGCCCTGCCTGGTACACTCCTGCCTGGATCAAACCTGTCTAACGTCACAGTCACTCCCTCCTCATCTGTGGGGACAGAAAACACAGGGCTCTGGTATTGAGGGTCTTATCTGATGTAAGTAAAGGTAGTCCCATAGCCTTTTTAAGACGGTAGGGGCAGTGGGTTGTTATCCAGAGTGTCTGGGGCATGGTATTGGGAGGTAGGGCCCATATACATCTCTCGCCTTCCATCTCCCCAACAGAAGTCAGGTACCCATTGTTACACCTGCATGGAGTGAGGAAAAGTCATGTTAAGTGCCTTTCCTAAAGGTACAAGATCCGTAGTGTAGCATGACAGGATTTGAATCCAGGACCACTGAGCTCTGGGCAAAATTCCCTGCAATAACGCCACACGACCCCACCTGATATACTAATAGATCCTTTCCTTATTATGTTACCTTCACAGAAGGGAACATATTGTTTTTGCTTTGTTTCTTCTTCTTTTCCGCGCAAATAAGGTGAACGACCTGGACCAGACGGCTGTCACGATGGTAACCGGTAAAGTAGCAGGCACCATGTGGTGTTTGGTTACATAATGTAGCAAATGTCAGATCTAGAGGGGCTCGGGTCACTACATTTAGAAATGTGTTCAAATAAGAATGAACAAAACAGTTGCCAGTGTTAGACTACAACATGTGAAGGTAACATTCTGTATTTGCTTGCAAATATTACCTTTCTAGTTCAGCTTGCATCTACCACAGCCATTGCAGAAATATCAGTTTGCCACTTAATACACCAATATGGGAGCTTACCAAAATACAGACTTAACCATTTCATCATTTTCTTGTCATCAAGTTTGATGGATGAGGTGAACTTTCTTTCCTCCAACAAACAAGTTTTGCATCATGGGATGGAGGGATGGGTCCTTGAGACAACCCTGTTGAAATAGGATGTCAAAACCACCAACCTGAGTCGACCACAGCACAGCCGATGAGGAAACATGAGAAGGGCGTGTCCTCTGCCTGCAGGGCGTGTCTCTGGGCCAGTCGCAGGGTCTTCTCTAGCACTAATACATGGCAGTTCCTAAAAAAATCATTTTTAATGGTAAGCCCTCACAGGTTAAACTTAGATCTACATATTATAACTACAGAAGAAGAAAAAAAAAAATTTCAACAAGCCCATTACTACTAGTATTTACAGTATAAGTTTTCTACATTCTATTTTCAAGTTCGGATGTGCACTTGTGCAATACTATAATGTACACATATGTCATATACAACACTTTACACACCTGTAGTGAGTCAGATGCAGAGTGGAGGGAGTTCCTGTTGGAGTTCGGCTCCTGCATGGGTACAGAATATTGTATCAAAATTGATGTCTAGCTTTTGTCATTAAATTAAACCAGGACACATAAGCTACACATGTTTTATTTCTGTTTCCTATTGGACTATGTCTGCTGTATCAAATGTCTGACTATTTGAAAATTTTTATATTTCCACAATGATATTCAGTTGCTTAAGTAATTGTTGATGCATTCTTATTACATGGGTGTCTAACCTTCATTACTAGAGAAATACTATTTGCCTGAAGACTTAGATGGGCAAAAGAACAACATTTTATATATTGAATACCTGACACTGTGAACATGCTCTTCTGGCCACATTAATCTACTGGCAAACTTTCATCTTGTTTCAAAGAGCACAAAAACTGAAAAAGAAATTAACCATCCAAACATACCACAATACTGCTCTTGTTGCAGGAAAACTCAGTGGAACAATCCCTGTGTTTTCTGTCGACCTGGAAAAAGACAAAATCATTTAAAATGTATGTTTTTTTCACTGTCTTTTGTGACATTAATGAAAAGTGTTAAACTTAAAGGTAAATCTATCTCTACAGTCTACTTGTTGCAGATACAAAATTTTCCAATTGCAGATGAACAAAGATATTACCAATTTTATAAAATAACTCAGCATATACATGTAGTTCAAATTTGTATGTTTATGAGCACACGAACACACAAACACCGATAGCGTCCCCAGTCATATATGTTTTTAAAAAAATAGCTGTGTTTCAGTCACTGTTTCTTACCTTTTTCTTCCTTTCCCGCCCGAGCTGTTGTCTTTGGACACAAAGTAAGCGGAGTCCCTGACGTGTGCCGGCATCTTACTCATGTCCACACGAACACTCATGTTGGGCGGGGCAACTCACTCTGATTCTAAGGTGGCACCATATCACAACTGTTTAGCAATGTGTAACAGCTACTATTGTATATGTTAGCAGTGGCAATTCTTAGACTGGCTTGCTTATAGTTATAAGTTATGGTTCCGGGTCGGAGTTCAAATCTGACCGGAGTTGGCGGAAGGGTGGTGTAATAGGCCGGAAGTGTGCTGTTGTCTCCATAACTTTTGCTCCCTGCATTGCTTGGTGATCGTTATAGCTGAGCACAGATTTGTCATATTTCCTGAAAAGCCTGTGGGTTGTATTATTTTTGTGCGAGGAGTAGTTGGTTGGCCAACGAAATCATTTTTGTATTAGTCCGCTGCAATGGTGATGCGGTTTTTTCGCCTGATGACACAAATAGCATCGTTTTTCATGCAATTTCGAAGAAATTATGTCATCGGAGATTGCAAAAAAGTTATCAAATGGAATTTTCTTATTTTCATTTTATACAAACATGAAGAATTTAGCTTCTCTTCCACGTAGGCCGTTATCCTGGGAAAATTCGTTTTTCCCAAGCAGCTTCGATCAAAAAAGTGTTAAAAAATGATAGTTTTTGTGTCCAAAATTAAAATTTTACTACATATTCCACCCAAAATAAAGAGGCAACAGACGATACCAATAGGTTTGTCGGAAAGAGACAGTAAACGGCTTTCCATCATATTAATCAAGTTTCGCGTCCTACGTTTACTAGCGGAACTGTAGCCATTCGGCCTGAGGCTGTCCGCCAACCTCCGAAATCGTAAAAGAAACTCCGGTCCGAGACCTTATAACCCCCTAAACCTCATTAGGTACAGGTTTCTGGAATGAAAAGAAAGGGGCACGACATGTTTTTACAATTTGTTGCTACTGGCTTTTTAATTATAAACATAATGTTGCATGCAATATTATAATTTCTAGGTTTAGAAAAATTACCATATTTTTTTATATAATTTACACCGCTTAGTTTAGCACCCTCTCACAATGCTTTCGACTCATTCTAAAACCCTATTTTTTATTGAAACGCGGCGATCATTTCATACAGCCGTTTTAATGAAGCATTTACAAAGTGGCATCTCTGACTTACATAGTGGGGAGGGGGGCGTTATATCTTCAAGAACAACAAATTTTAAAATATCGATGTTTTGGGGATTTCTAACCACCAGATGATAATAAAAATGTTATTATAAGCTACCCCTTACCTTCAGAATTCACAAGTATGGTCAAAATCAGGTCCAACATTTGAATTTGCTGAACTTTCCTCAAAAGATCGTACAAAAATCTGTCAAAATTCGCGCTCAACCGCCAGTTCTACTACGCATGTGCGATGACCCGCAAACTTAGCTTCCTGATCAAAGGTCAATATATAGCATCCAAACGAAAACAGATTTTCGCAGTTTGATTATTTCGGACGATAGTGACAAACATTAGAATAATTGATAACTTGTTACAGTATAATATTTTATATATACATGGAAAAAGTAAACATATTGGTATCTTGGGGGATATTTCCAAAGTTTTGAAACGTATTTTATTTTAGTTGGTTGCGCTCTAAGCCGGCATTTCATCTGTACATGTTGGCAGGTGAGTTGGCTTCTTATCTTACCTGTTTCTTCTACTTTTCTCCACTTTCACTGGCTTCCTTGGCTATCTTTGGCTTCTTAAAAGACATTTGATTGTTCTCACTTCTATCAGGATGATTGTTGTTGCGTTTAGCGATGATGTTTCACGCTTGCTTCTTTTGATCACACAGGTTTTTCACCAAGTGGATACAGTAAATCCAAGGTGTGGTGATTGACAGACAAGGCATTTAATTATCTTAAAAAGATAAGACAACAAGGAAGTGTGGATTGACTCCTTTGAACGTGTGTCTAATTTGAAGATATGCACATCTAGTGTGGCTTGAGTTTCATGGTTGATCATTGATGTGCTGTTCCTTTCCCTTTTTAACCCCCAAAACTTTCACTTTTTTGAATGCTGGATTGAAAGTTAACAGTTGATCATACTTAACCCTTAACGTTGAATACCTGACATATTGTCTTTTCGTGGCTTCTGTTGCTCAGCTAGATTTCTTTCTCTGTATAACGTCATGTACATCCAAACTAGAATGTTCTGCCCTTTTCTTTCTTAGGTACAACGTTGATTTTGCGAATTTGTTGTTCTTGATAGTTGGTTCGTAAATAATTCATAAGTCTTAACAATGGTTATGTAAGATTGCCGTCATTGAGATTTTCTACGAGAGTAAATGTTGTGGGACAGGGTTGGATTAGCCCATTAGCCCGATTGCCCAGGGTAAGTCATTTTAATAATGATTGGGCAAACGGATGTCGTCCGTTGACTCCTTACCTGATCCGATTGGACCAGTGCAATTTAGGCAGATATTGGTATTCTAGCCTGACAAAATTACACTTCCAGCAAACTACAAGGTCTTGTATTTAAAACGTTGTCACATGTTTTCAACGTAAGCGCTTTTTTTTTACGATAAACATAGAAAATGTTTTCCTTGCTCCAGGTAAATTTTTAGAAATATGTAATTCGATTTTGGGCCAGTGAAAAGAGGCAATAGGAAAGTACCAATTGGACCAGTGAATTTTGAAAACTTGTGCCCCGTGAATTTTGAAAACTTGTGCCCCGCCAGAATGTGTTTCATCTAAATTTGAGACACACTTTTTTCATCCATTTGCAAGCCATTTCTGTACATGTGTCACCCAGTCACCCAGGGGTGCACTTTGCACTTTACAGTCTATAACGTTACATATATTGCCAACAGATCGCCATCTAAGGCCTGGTTTTACTGCTCTGTACTTTTCAAGAAACCTGCAGTTTTGATCAAGACACAAAACCCATACAACTTGTTGCACAGTGTTAGTTCTTTAGCTCCTGCAAATAAAACAACAGGAGCTAAATTGACTCATTTACATTAACTGTGTCTTAGCTTTGATTCCCTTTAAAATCCAAAGTTGTCTTTAGCTTGACTTTGTCCTTCCTTTGTTTTCTATTGGAATCCAAATTGTCTTCAGCTTCACTTGTCTTACAATGTCTCCAATGGACACCTAAAATTGTCTTCATTCATAGTTAGGGTATAAAAGATCAGTCTTTTCCAGATCACTCCAGTGTCACTGACGAAGGATAGTGGATTCTATCCGAAACGTCCGACCGTTTCCAAAACCATATCCAGTTGCTTGAGTAACTACTTTTTGGCGTATACATACATATATATAGTAACACTTGTCAGTGAACAGTAGTAATTATCCCTTTCCTCCATCCGTTTCCAAAACCATATCCAGTTGCTTGAGTAACTACTTTTTGGCGTATACATACATATATATAGTAACACTTGTCAGTGAACAGTAGTAATTATCCCTTTCCTCCATCCGGACACAGATCTATGATTGTGACGTTCTGGAGAGCAGTACTCGTGGCGAGGAGGCTCATCATGACTGAAGCTGTGAAACCCACCATCGTGTTCGTGCTGGGGCCGCCTGGTGCTGGGAAAGGCACGCAGAGTCAAAACATTGTCAAGGTAAACTTCACCTAAGGTGTATAAGCTCATTTTCTCCAGTTTGGGGCAGTAAGGAGTAGAATAAGGGCAAGAAAAATGGGTAAAAGCGGAAGATTGTCAGTCTTGAATCTAAAGTTTGGCTGCTATATACACTCCCAACGACATCTGTTTTCATCTTGTTTGTCCAGTTCAGTTCAAACTTTGTTTCTCTAAATGTGTAAAATGGTAGAATAGATAGATTATTTGCAAGGCCTGACAGGTAACTGAGGTAAGTGACGAAGTAAATAGTGGCTACAAAGGTTTTACTGCAGATGATTTTTTTCTATCAGTATACTTCTGTTCTGACCCAGTAAAACTCTCTCACTTGCCGATAACGTGCTGGACCAGAAGACTAGAAGATCAATAAAACATGTTATACTTATAGGGAAAGCTGGAGGACGAAGTAAAGAATTGATCCAGGGTTTGTGTGTGTAAGAAACCCAGAGTCTTGTTGTTCCAGCTGTCCTTTGTGACAGGCACTCAACACAAGTTTCCCTTTCAGTGGAGAGATGCTCTTCGAGCCTTGCGTATGTGCCATCATGTCAGTGCCAACATTTACCACCAAGTGCTGTTAACTTTTCTTTTATGTCAGCTGTCCTCACCCAAACCCAAAATGCTTTTCTGTCTTTTTACTTGGGAAAGACACTAACGCAAATTTCCTCCGTTGAAAATGAGTACCAAGCTTTGTTTAGGGTTGTCACTTTGATAGATGGACAATAATGGAGGTCCCGTATTTGAGGAGAGCCATAACATGTAAAAGAACCCTCCACACTTATCAAAAAGGGTAGGGTCCATCCTGGTGTAAGAGGATAAAATAAATCTGCCCGAGTTGCAGCTTGTTGTCTACAGTACAAACCTGGTGTGTTACATCATAAGGTGGTTTACGGGGTATGCAATACAAACAAACAAATACAAATACACTGCTCTGCTTTAGAGATCTAACCCTTGCAACCCCGTTCCTGCAGGAGTTTGGTTACGTCCACCTGTCTGCCGGTGACCTGCTGAGGGCGGAGCGGAACAGTCCAGGCTCGGAATACGGGGAGCTCATCGAGACGCACATCAAGAACGGCAGCATCGTGCCTGTAGCCATCACTATCAGCCTTATAGAGAGGGTATGGAATCTACAGTCAATAATCCTCAATAACTGTAGCCATCACTATCAGCCTTATAGAACGGGTATGGAATCTATAATCAATAATCCTCAATAACTGTAGCCATCACTATCAGCCTTATAGAGAGGGTAGGGAATTTATGATAAAGATTGCAATTTTTAAATTTCATCCTAGATAAAAAAGCGCAATCTTATGCATTTTTACATCCTTGGTAGGGTTTTGTCACAGTTTTGTATGAGTTCATACAAGTTGTCCTTGCTGTGGAATACACGTTCAAGCATGCATTAAGATTGCATTTTAAAAATTTCATCCTTGATGAAAAAAGTGTAAGGTTATGAAAGCTTTAAGACCAATTGAGACCAATGGTAATACTTCAAGGACATTTTTTATATACTTGAACTTCACATCACAAGCTTCTGTCTTGTCCATTCTGTGATTTTCTTGCTGATGCTTGTGTGTGCATTTCTGCGGGCATTATACATGAACCTGTTTCCAGGTTAGGTGGCGAACTCTCTGATTACCCTTGTAGATGTTTTAACTGAGATCACTTTGAACAGTCACATGTATTTCCATCCAGGCTATGAAGGATAGTGCGAGCACCAAGTTTCTAATCGACGGCTTCCCTCGTAACGAAGACAACCTGCAAGGCTGGAACGAGAGGATGGAGGACAAAACCAACCTCAAGTTTGTCCTTTTCTTCGACTGCTCAGAAGAGGTGAGTTTTTTGTTTGGGTGTAGACTCTCACTCTTCTTTATTTCTTTTTTAACTGGTGGGGGGGGGGGGGGCAAAACAGGTGCAAGGAAAACAGACTTACAACTTGCCCTCCCCCCATATACTGAAGGCAACATCTAATGATACTTGTATGATAGCCTCGTCTAGAACACCTGTATGGAATGTTATCTTGGTCCAGGTATGACAAAAATTGGTAACTTTTGTGAGAGCTTGAGGTTAATATTTTCCTTTTTTTTTTCAGGTGTGTGTCCAGCGCTGCCTGCACAGAGGTGAACAGCAGGCCAAGGCTGGGGCCAAGAGGTCAGACGATAACCTGGACAGTCTCAGGAAAAGGTGGGGCACAGCAGGAGGTTCCTTGTGTCTGTACTTTTTGAATACATTTACAACATGTGAAGACATCTAACTAAAGAGCTACCATTGTATTAGGAGAAAGTCAACTATATTATAAGAATGTACATTATGGTTAACTTTTCAAGAAACACCATTGCATGTGGTGATCAACGAAGTAATGTTGTCAGCTGCTTCTTTTTAAATCTTGCAAGCTTTGTAGTTTATATACCTTTTATTTCATTGATATTTTCCATTAGTTTCTTTGGAAAATTCCAAATACGCTTACAGAAGAAAGTTGTATTTCCTCAAGACAAGTGGTAAATATAGACTGGACTCTTAATGCCTTTGTAAGTGGAAAAATCCAAGGAAAAACAAAGAGCGACAATAATAGCAGTGTAATACTAGGAGGTCCTCACAGTACAATGTTGACCGTAGCTGTGTGCTCTGTTGTTCCCAGGATCTCCACCTACACCAACTCCACCTGGCCCATCATCGACCACTACCAGAAACTCAGCCTGGTCAGGACGGTGGACGCTGCCGGCTCTGAAGATGAGGTCAGAGCAGTCAATCATTCCTTTCTTTGTTCATTTGCATTTTTGTAAGGAATTTTGCTGTAACGTCAACTTTCCTTAGTGTCCTGGGTATCGTATCTCAGACTGCCACATCAGGGTTCTAGCCAGGATTTGATTTTAGCGTAGTGGGAATAGCATGATAGCAAAGTGACCAATCATCTTGGTCCTTCCAAGTGAGATTTTGAAAATGCAGAGTTAAAAGTTGGCACTCTGTTAACATTGCATGTAATTTGAAGGATTTTTTGGTCAGTTCCATGAGTTGAAATATTATCATCATTTTTCATTGTTCAGACATTGATTAGACATTGTTGAACCAGAAACTGATAGCAAAGCACCACTACACTAGTTAAAAATTAGCGTAGTGGCCCTTATTTTAGCGTAGTGGTCACAAATTATAGCGTAGTGGCCTACTACGCTAAAATGCACTAGCTCGAACCATGCACATTACATAAACATTGCAATGGAGGCCTTCTCAGGCATTTCTTGAACACGTGTGCATACCTCAGGGATTACACAAACAGTAGTTATAGCAGATCTTTTCAGATTTACTCTTTCTTTAATATGCTGGACTACCCAGTAGGATTACTGGAATTACTACTTTTTTATAATCATTGGTATTTGCAAATTATGAAATGGTTACAGCTTACATGTGGTAACGCTGGTTCACCTTTATCCGATGGTATCCTATATCCGTTGTTTGTAAAAAAAAGCGTATTTAAGGATATGAAGTCTACGGACTGTGCTTTCAAATTGGAACATTTTGAAAATATTGCAAATTTGAAACCACAGCCCGCAAATTTAATATTCATAAATGTGCTGTCTTTAAAGACAACGGATAAATGTCACTCCACGGATAAAGGTGAACTAGCGTTATATAGGCATGGTTATCAATTTCTTTGTTAACATTAACAACAGAAACTGAAAAGTTTATCATTTGATATTTCTTTGGTTTTGCTTCTTATGTTTTTCATTGAAGAGGTTTTGTGTTTGGCAGACCATGGACTATTAATGGGATACTGTATGTCCTAGTAGATTGGATAGATACATGAATGGAAAACCTTTCATTGCAGTGCTCTAATTATGATTTTCTTCTGTTTTACAGATTTTTGCAGAGGTCAAAAAGTTGTTCAGCGATTGATGACCAACAACACCAGACATTTTAATAGAAAATAACAGTAAGAAAATCACTTAGTAATACGTTGATGATGACATTCTGTGCTTCTGTTCTTCTGTCGTGTACTCAGCCATTGTGTCAAGAACAATTTATCATACAGGTGTGTGCACTTTGGGATGGTAAAATGAATGACTATGTTGGGTTAATAGTGCAGGTGTTTAGAGGGTAAAGCTTTCAGGTAGAATGTCCATCATCATTTATCACTCAGAGATTAGTACTTAGTGTAAGGATGATGGGGATTCAATGGTTTTGGTAGGGGCTTGATATGTGTCATATATGTTTATGTGTAATTCTGCCTTTCTTTTTTCTGTTGTTCTGAAACCTTTTGAAAATACATTCCTTGATAATGTAGTGATATGTGGCAGATATTTCAACATGTTTGTGCTACAGCTTCAGAATTTTTAGGCCAGCCATATACAAGCAAGCACAACAACATTATGACCATGCTCATATGTTGTTCCACTCCATCTTGCATTCAACTTCATTGCAGTAAGAATTGGTACTGCTTTTCCTTTTATATTCCATCTTTTAAGGAAAATGGCTTACTTGGAAGAATGTATTATCATGCTAGTAAGGATGAGTATTGTGAACATCTCAGTGCAATTTGTATTATTTTCCCAGAAATATTTTGTAGGGCAGATCTTCCAATAGTTTTGTGTGACTTTGTTCCCCTGGTGCAATTATTTAGTGAAAAGGGTAGGGCTGATTTAGCTGTGGAAGCTAAGATATTTATCAAACAGCTGTTTTTCACTATCACAACACTGCCTCATATGATTCAGATAATTCTAATGACCCATTCAACTTCTGGCTAGCAATACTCAGAAGATTTAATGTTCAGCCTACTACAAATGTAAATGTGACCCTCTTGCATCAAATTTGCATTAGTTATGGGCAGCAGGGACAAGGTAAACATGTTTATGTTTGTTAATGATTATAACATACTCTCTCTTGGTTGGATTTGTGCAGAAGTAATCGTCTGTGCTGAGAAGCCGTGAAAGAAGTAATTATTGAATTTCTATCTTCAGAGCTTTGAACCAGTAACAAATTTGGTAAGAATCAACGGTAAGACTGTAAAAAATTATGAGTTTCTGGTACAGTTCATTTGCAGATAAATTTGACTTTCAGCTTATTTGTGAGGACAAATAAAATCTCATTACAAAAATAAAAAAATGTGCTTTGCAGAATCTTTTTTCGTTGTGTTTTGAATTATACAATTCACAATGATTTATACTAGCTGATATTTTGAATACTTGCTAGAAAACATTTTCACAAATATTTGTCACAGGATATTTTGTTTTCTCACGTTTACAAGAATTGAACATGTGGGTGAGGAAAGTTACTGATTATGACACGTCGATGAAGGTTAGACATCCAAGTAATAAGATACACCAACAAGAAGTCACTCAAGCAACTGGATATGATTTTGGAAACGGTCAGACGTTTTAGATCATCAACCACCTTTGATCAGTGACACTGAGCAGACCTGTTGTAGAATAGGTAATTAAATGTAAACCCAAACTACCTGCAAATCGATATGTGAAGGAGATGAAGAAAAAATTTAGATAGTCCAATTGGAAACAAAATTCCAAACTGTCCAGTTGCTTGAGTAACTGGTATTTGGTGTATGATCCTACAATACTACCTGGATGTCTAACATTCATCTACGTATACATGAGTGTATTCGTTAGGCCTAGGAAAAAAAATGTTGTGTTTCCTGTTTCAGTCCTGAAAAAATTAGGGTCGGTAGGTAGGGGATATCTTTTTTTTTTTTTGTCATTTTTTTTAGGCTAGCCAAAAATCTAGTGATACATATTACAATACAGTTGAACAAAGGAAACTGAAATGCATGAGGACACTTGTCTTTCGATGTCAAACTTTGATTTTGTGCACAATAGATAGGACAAGCAGACTGTTTTTACTTCACTAGCAAGCAGGCTGAATAAAAATTCTAACTGGAAGCTATGTGACTCTACTGCCCACCCAAAAAAAAGTCTAGGGTCGGCAGGTTTTTCTAGGGAAGGTAGGGAAACAGGAAACACAACATTTTTTTTTCCTAGGCCTTATGCACATGTAGTAGGTGATGATGCCATGGTAAGGGGAGCTACATGATTGTAAGCTTTTTTAACTAAATTTTACACTTTACTCCACACACACACACACAAGTTTGACCACTTCTACACCAGATGTTTCCTTCTGGATCTTTATTGATTCAGGACAAAACAAAGCAGGCAATATAAAAGATTACACTTATCATATTATACGTTGCATGCTTATGTCATGGCACAAAACTAAGATAAGAATAGCAAGAAGCAGCATCTATAAATACAAAATTCTCTTATTTAAAAGCACTGCGAATGCAGAACGAATTTTGTTTTGTCATTTAATGTACATCTCACAGGGTTATGCCATTCAAAAGGTTCAATGGGGGTGGTTGCAAACATTTCTCTATCTGTAACAATGATTTCTCAGGTAATTTGTCATCTTCACATCCCATGAGCCCATGAAAGTTTTAGATGGAATAGTCCATGTGTAAGTACATTAGGTGAATTACTGCACTATATATGAGCATTAGCAATATATAAATATATACAGTTTCTAATGATGATACAAAAGTATACTCTGGTAGAAACTAAACCCTAGCATAGCAAAATTTATTTATAAATACCAAATATAGCGTTTTAACCTTTTAAAGGCCACCATAATGCTTAAGTTGAGTATAATTGGTAAAGAAATTAAGGTGATATCTTAAATTAACGTGGTACAATAATGGAGAAATATACAAAGGTGACAAACACCATAATTATAAATGTAACGTTATACACCAATCCGTATGGCATTTTCTACTTCAGACAAATATGATCATCATTCAAAACAATGTATTCTATATTATTTACCTTATCTACTCTCTGCCAAACTGTCAATATTGGTAACTTACAGCTACATAACTGCATTAGATACAATATAATACACAATCTGGCCTTCAAACAACTGTTTCCACATTGTTGGGGTCAGATGTTGCACTTTACCTTTTCATCCACCAACTCACACACAGCTCACCATCAACCTAATGTAAGATTTATAAATTATCTTTACAAACCATAGGGGTTGGCCCTCTTCATTTTTTTGGAATCTACAATGATTTGCCTCAGTCTAACTACACACATTTTGAAAGGATCACTAAAACACCAGCCTCTGCCTTTTCATAACTATATACCTAGTAATATAAGTATGTTCTATCCATAATTTTGTCATTTTTATGTGTCTTGCTGTCTTTCTAATCATACTTCTACTTCCTGGAACATATTCAATTTACATGGTATAGGTCATACGTATACAATTCCAATTTTAGTCATAAGCTTGTTGATTGCCATAGTAGGATGTACTAGTATTTTGGTAACTACACGTTGTATCATTCCCATACTTGTAAACATTGTAAGAGGACTCCACTAAAACGAGTGATTTTATCACCAATATTTTGGGATTCTTAATAAGCCAAACCTCATAAGCCCAGACCCTAATTATGCAACCCTGCTGAATCTCTGCCTTTCAAACCGCTTGGTGTTCACCATTGCAAATTCCTCTTGATCATCAGGGTACCGGTCGTCCGTGCTAGAGATGTTGGAAAAGAAAACTTCTAGTAAAAATGGGGAAATTTTAAGTACCGTCCCATGGCACAAGTTTGCCATACAGCTGAGGTTATACAATGTCTTCAATACCTCATCTGATTCGGTAATATGCAGTACAGTCAAACCTGTTCTAGTAAATATCTCTGCATAAGGACCACCTCTGGCCGTTGTGGTCACTTTTTGGTGGTTCATTTGATTATTTTTTCCATTCATCAAAGCATCAACAACCTGGTTTGCAGGGACCACCATCCATTTTCTTGGGAACTAATCGATTTACTGTATCCATTTTCTGTATCCATATTACCAAGTCCCGAGGTTAGGTTTGACTGCACTTCCAAAGGACACTTACAATTATCGTAAATCATTCATTGCAATTTCATATGCTAATCATGTTCTTTGATGATTTTTTTATTGTCATGGTTTCATCCATTATATAACTATCATCCAACGTTCAATTACTGCATTTTGACCAATTAACATATTTCGATTAAGAACAATCAATCTCATAATCTCCGCCGTGATCTTGTGATTCGTGTCAATCATCCCGCGTCATCATTCGGTTGGAATCAGTTGGGATCAATCCTGGTGATCAGTACATTCTGGAAAAATATGAAAAACCGTTAAACAATTAGGTCTTTTATCACCACTGCATAAAAGCGACAGCTTTAAGGATGATTTGAAAAAAAATCAACAGATCATCTGTGTAGCTGCAAAAAGCCAAGAAATCGAAAATGAACAACTTGCCAATGATAAATTACCGTGTAAACATCATCATCATCATCATCATCTGGTGACATCAACACGAAAGAAGAAGAAGATTGCTGAGGATCTGGACTGACTCCAGTTTTTTTTTTCTTTCTCTTACCAGTTTTATACATGTACAAGCATAATGATATCTTAAATCTAAACACGGCCATCTATAATGTAGATTACTGAAAGGACAGATTTACTTCTTGAGTTGTAAAACAAAGAGGAACGGCAAGATTTTATATGGCCTAACTTAAACACATTGGCTTTGCATTCTCAGTGCGCATGTACTGTGCGTCATCACCGTTGACCTGTAGTCGACCTTTGATGATGGGGAACGTTTGGAACAAAAGACCAGAGGGTTGAAGAGTCTCTCCACCGTCTTTCCTACCTGCACACAAAGGACTTCTGTAGTCCGCTGCGCCGTTTGGGTTCGAGAGTGGGAGCTAAGTGGTTTTGTGAAGGCTTTGGAACATGCCAAAAATAGAAAGATCAAGAACTTCTACCTGGTCTACGAAGAAAGGGTTGGTACTTTGTTGAAATGTCCTGAGGTTTGAAGGTGAACAACTTTAAGTAGTAAGTCTGAACCTCTTCAACGAGAAGTCTGAAAAGTCATCATGAATAAGCTTAAGGTCGGAATTTTGGGAAGTTGTTGCCTGCTGCCAATGTGGAAGATCAAATTGTAGCTCGATGGCTCAAATGTTACATAATACTCTCGTCGTATAAGGTCTGGTGCCGATGAACAAAACCCTTTATATATATAGATAAATCATTGCACGTCTGGCGTTACAGTTACAGGGAGGAATTTTGTAGGATAAGACATAAGTGCCCGGTCACACATCATATTGGTAAGTCGTAGACGAGAAAAAGTCTAACCGAAAACGTTGTCACAAATCCTTTAATTTTGTGGCTTATTGTGAGGTAATCACCATCGGCAATGCTGACTGTACATGTAGACCTCACTTATGAACCAAATAGTTCTGTCCTTGCCTCGTTAAACGTTCTATGACAAGAGAAAAATGACGAATGTGTCCGCGTCCTAGTCGACACATTCTCATCACGACTTTCTACCAACCGCATGTCCCATGGCCCAACTGGGGCCAAGGTAGGCTATAAGTTGGAATTCTTCTATTCTAGCTCCAATTGGCTCCTCCTCTCGCGTCCAAGCAGAGCATGACTTTCCTCACTTTGATTTTACAAATTCACGATTTTTAAAGTTAAGCAGGCGGCCACGCCGCTCTGCTTCCAACCACAGACTCACTCCCAACTATGTTCTGGATATAGCGAAGATCGAGAGGCCATGGTCGACAAGTATAACAGGGCCTGTAATATAAATTACTTACCCGTAGTCGATAGGCTTCCTGCGATGGTTGACCAGGACGATGATGAAGCGCAGCAGACAGAACAGACAGGCCAACCCCAGCAGCACGGCGTTATAGATGTCGTTACGGTCGTCCTTGTTCCAGAAGTGACCAGGGATCTGGAAAAAACATTCATTTGGTGATGTTTAGAACAATCTACCAGACTAACTATGCTGGCTATAGGGAGAAGAATTTACTAGAGGAGTTTGGCCACCATAGGGTTTCATTTCCTCACAAGCTGACTGCAAATGGTTACTCTATTTTAGCCGAATTCTACTACCCATAACCTCTTAGGAAGGCCGTGTGAAGGTTATATTTTATAGTAATGAGAGAGTCAGTAATGTTACCCGTTACTCTCAGTTGTGAACCTGCTGTTAATAATAGACTTCAAGTCCTCTTGGACAGGACCTTTAGTCATAGGCCTCGTGATTGAGCAGATCTAGACCTTGGGTATGTTAAAGAACCCACCACACTTATCCAATATAGTAGGGTCACCCAGATGTGAGTTGCTCAAAAATCGCTGCTTGTATTTACTCAACAAAACTGTCCGTCTAACGGTTATTGGAAGCACACGTATTAAAGTATTGAAAGCGGCTTACAGCGATAGCCTGATTAAATCTCGCTTATAGCTTGCCACCAAACATCCAACTTTGTGGGACCAGTTACAGCCCAGACGGGCAGGGTTTGTTGTTAGGCTTAGGTCCCATTTCCGAAACGAGGCCCGATCGGGATGTTTGCGGAAACGAAAAATGAAACTGTTTACCAAAGAATATATACAGATTATGCTATTGACTATTCCTTTTGAGGTTTTGTGTGTTTTGTTGCTTTTCTTATCATATTTTTCGTTTCCGAAAGCTACAAGGCCAGGCCCCGGGTTGGGAATTGGGACCTAGGCCTTACACAGACTACTCACAGTGCCATCTGACAGCTTGGGGTAGTGGATGAAGATGGCGGTGAGCACCACGATGAGCGTGGGCCAGATGGTGATGGTGTAGCGGCAGTACGGCTCCAGCGGCGTGAAGTTCTCCAGCACGAACCACACCAGCATCAGGAACGCCAGGCCGGAGAACAGGCCCGTGGTCACGTCAACCTGCGGAAAAGACACTCACGTGACTGTGACGTCATGGAACGTCAACCATGTTGGAGGGTTGATTGAAGTCATAATCATTAAAACGTTTGAAAAGCTAGCCGAGAGGACAGATATGTAGTCACGTCAACCTGTGGCAAAGGCATTGGGTGGTCAGGAACCGTGTTTTGACACTCACGTGACTGTGACGTCATGTAACGTCAACCATGTTGGAGGGTTGACAAAAGTCATCTTAAAACATCAATCATTAAAACTTTTGAACAGCTGGCCCAGAGAACAGATTTGCAGACACGTCAACCTGCGACAAACACATCGGGGTGGTACCTACGACCGAAGTCATGATCATTATGGCATTTAAAACTTTTTGAAAATCTAGCCCGGAAAACAGATCTCTAGACAAGAAACCTTACGACACGACAAAGACATTAGGATAATCAGAAATGACGTTTTGACACTCACATGACGATGACGGTTTGTTTTGAACATCATAACTGGAGGATATTTAAGGTTTGTTTGTTTTGAACAGCATAAATGAAGAAGTAATAGACGTACTATAATGATACTTAGTAGGTCTTTACAAATTGAAGATCAAATTCAGTTTCTGACTCCTTAGGTTTTACCAAGTTCAGAACAGCGGTAGAATTTCTGTACTAATTCCTCTGCCGGTTGCTTACCTGATTGAGTTTTGATCCCCAGTAGACCAGGCAGATGCCGAGGTTGAGGAAGAACAGCACGGTGGTGAAGGTGATGTAGATCCCCAGGCCGTTATGACACAGGAGCCGGACTGCGTACAGGTCGCCCTACATAAAAGGACAGTTACACAAGCCTATAAAAACACAGTTATACAAGACCTGAGTGAAGAAGATACGCTCCAGTAACTTGGTGGAAATCATGCAGATGTGCCGACATTATTGCCTCAATGGCAACTGGCTGTCTTTGATTCTTAATACACGCATAAGGCCTTCAGAAAACCAACTAGAAAAACCGCGATTTATAAAGAATGCCAGCTGTCATTGATGCCAGGTAGTCGGACTCATCGTAATCTGGCATGTCTCAATAGATGTTACGGATAACTGTTTTAACTGTTTTATTGCTAGCTTTTTGTACGGGCATGTTGCCTTCATGATGACTATGGCCATTCCTTACAGAATCTTGTCATATTGTCATTCATCCTCGCCAAATCTCGGTAGTCTGGGCTACTGGACTATCATGATTAACGATAATTATCCCCAAACCTAACAGTACACGTACAGATGTACGTACCAGCACATTGTCCTTCATCCATGCCAAATCTCGGTGCTTTGATGCTCTGGGCTACTGGACTATCATGATTAACGATAACTATCGCCAGAACCTGACGCACGTACCGGCATGTTGTCCTTCATCCAGGCCCGACTACTGGACTATCCTGAAACAACTTCCTGATTAACGATCATTAACGATAACTATCGCCAGAACCTGACGCACGTACCGGCATGTTGTCCTTCATCCAGGCGCCGTCCCTACAGGTGCGGAAGTACGTGGTTGCCAGGCAGACGATGAGGGAGATGACGATGAGCGCCATGAACACCGCGGCAGGGATCATGTGCCGCCCGTCGTACAGGAACTGCCAGCCGATGTTCAGCCCCAGGTTGATGATCCAGGCCACCCAGAAGGGCGTGGGGAGGGCGTTAGGGAACACGTACACGTACTCATGCTTGTACCTGCAGCAAAACAAATGTGGGACATATAACATTTCGATTTTCACATGAACATATGTATAAAGATTCATAAAGTAGAAACAGATCTTGAACCAGTATATCTCACCGAAGAGCTAGTCGTCCACTGGTTGTGACAAGTAAAACAGAATATATGTACAACAGTATGGACATTTGCAGGAGCCTAGTTTGTACAAGGAAAATTTCCATAGCTCTTTTTCGTTAATTTTTTTTATGCTGGACACACCAATAGGCATATTTGCCTAGATTCTTTTTGGACTTGTCATTTGTCCGAAAGTTTAAAGCCTCATAACTTACCATTTATTCATATACACAATGTATTTTGGACAGGAGCAAAACATGATTATCTGTCATGATTTTCTTCTGATTTCCCCGTTGTTGTTGTTCAAACTAATCGTTATAATTGATCGGCATTACAAATGTACATCTAGTTCTGTAACTCTATTTCGGCTATAATATCATAACTACTTGCTATAACTGCTGGTTTAAGATCTGTGGATATGGACAAATAATACCTGATGGTAGATTGTTTACTTTGATAAAGTTTTGATTGTCTTAAAGTTTGTAGAAATTGAATAAGAACAATAAAATGTCGTCTTCAGCCATTAGCACATGTAATAAAACAAGCAGTCACGGTGGCCGTACCTCCCGCCGGCTGGACTGCCCCCGAAGTCCTAACAAGTCCGAACATATCCGACCCATTTCCGACCTTACTCCAGGCCAATTCCTAACAATTCCTAACAATTCCTAACAAAGTCCTAACCAATTCCTAACAAAGTCCTAACAAAGTCCTAACAATCCGACGAAAATCCGACCAATGGGCAGGGGGAGAAAGGGGGATAACCGACCAATCAGATTCCGTAGCGAGGGGGGAAAGCGAAAACACGACACTTTTACAGTTAGAATCAGACAGAAGACGTGCACGCGCGGGCAGTGGCGCAAAACAAAGTCATCATGCCCAAGAAAGGAAAAAGCGATGAGTATTGGCATCATGTTATGGGGCAGTTTGCCATGGGCAAACATAAATTCTCCACCGGGGCAGGTCCGAAGAACCAGCGGTGGAGGGCGGTGTTGGACAAGATAAGAAGTTGCCCCAAGTTCGACCTCGGTTGGCTCAAGAAAACTGATGTTTTGGGGAGGGCATTGCAGTGTTCATGTGGGTATCATCTGCAAAGGTACGTCAAATATTTAGTTATCATCAATTGAAACTGCTGTATGTAGCTTTCAAGCCTTCTATAATGTTCATGGATAGTGAATTGAGGAACTGAAGTTTGTGAGAATTAGAATTGGAAATTATGTATTTGCATCTGTCTGGCCAGATATTTGTCAGCAGCCATTCACAAATTTATCTTAGCACCAGATGATCCCAGAAAGGATGTATAATAAACAAATTTATTAGTTACTACCAGTGAGTGAGTGAGTGAGTGAGTGAGTGAGTGAGTGAGTGAGTGAGTGAGTGAGTGAATGAATGAATGAATGAGTGAGTGAGCGAGTCAGAGTGAGTGAGTGAGTGTGAATGATTATGAATGAGTGAATGAATGAGTGAGTGAGGGAGTGTGTGTGTGTGTGTGTGTGTGTGTGTGTGAATGTAACAATTTACTCTTAGCAGCTTTCCTAAGTACCAAGTGTTTATATGTCACTTCTTCAACTTTACTCAAGGTAGACTATAGTATATAGCATCACTTTCATGGTAAATGTCATGTAAGTATGTTTTCTGATAAAGTAATTTCTGATACAGTAGTGGCAAAAATCTTATGGTATGTGAAAGGCACCTACAGGCGATCAAACAATATGTCAGTTCACGGCTTTGGAAGAACTGGACTCCTTAGAACAATAACAACTGATCTCTCCTAGGATAGTCGACGATTCTACTGGATCGACATCTCTAGATCTACTGTGACATATACATGTGCAAGTGAGTGAGTGAGTGAGTGAGTGAGTGAGTGAGTGAGTGTTTGTTAAACAGTGTGACTGTGTGAATATATTCTTATTGGTAGCGTGAGTGAGTGTGTGAGTGAGTTAGTGTGTTTGTGTGTGTGTCTGTGTTTGTGTGCATGCATGTGTGTTTGTGTGCGTGCATTTGTGTGTGTGTGTATGTGTGTGTGTGTGTGTGTGTATTATCTTTTGTATTTATCCTCCCTTCAACAACTTCATTGAAATGATACGAATCATCTCAGAGTAGTGGAGATGCTGAGTAGTTTTATTCAAAGTTCAAACCATTGTAATAGTACAGTGGCCAAGTAAGAGGCCATGCATATATAACGTTATAGATGGTACAGCATATGTGTGGGGTCTGAACTTACAATTTAACAGACATGACAAAGAAACTCATGACTACTACTTCATTTTGTCCTCTTCACAGACATCCACAGCCGTTTCCTCAGCAAAACGGACACCTGCATCTTCATCAGTAACAACACAATCACCTGCAACACCTCAAACTTTAACCGTTGTCACAGCTCCATCAACAAGCACATTGGAAACAACAACGGATCGTTCGAAAACTCTTGGGACTTCAAGTCAGTCAGCAATGACAGAAACTGCTCCTGATACAGTCTCCTCAAAGACTGGAAGTATGGTCACCACCACTAAACCCACAAAAAGGAAATCTACAACTGTTCTAACAATGGCGCAAAGAAAACAGCTTCCGACAGTGCAGGTAACAACATCTACCTCTGACAAAACCACAGTCACCGCTGACAAGACAGTGCAGAATAGCACACAAGGATCACAGCTGATATCAAGGTCCACCCTTGACACAACCACACCCTCAGAGACAAATCGTCAGTCAAAGTCAAGTACAGAGGGAAGCAGGTTTCCGACAGTGCAAGTAACAACTTCTACCTCGAGCTCCGACAAAACCACAGTCACCGCTGACAAGACAGAGCAGAATAGCACACAAGGATCACAGCTGACATCAAGGTCCACCCTTCACACAACCACACCCTCAGAGACAAATCGTCAGTCAAAGTCAAGTACAGAGGGAAGCAGGTTTCCGACAGTGCAGGTAACAACATCTACCTCTGACAAAACCACAGTCACCGCTGACAAGACAGAGCAGAATAGCACACAAGGATCACAGCTGACATCAAGGTCCACCCTTGACACAACCACACCCTCAGAGACAAATCGTCAGTCAAAGTCAAGTACAGAGGGAAGCAGGCTTCCTACAATGCAGACACAGTGGGAGACTTTTTTGCCCAAAAAGCTCAGAAATAACATCTCCCCTGCTGATCAGGCATGGATTGCACAGTGTCTATATGACCACAACGGAAAGCTACGGGAGAATCTGCCCAACCAAAATTGGTATCATCCTCCAAGTCCCCAAGTGCCAATGGGTGTCCCACCAGATCCTAACCAGTACTTCCGGCAGAGGATGTTCTTGTGGGCACCGATGCGGATGTGGAAAATACCACTCAACTGTCCCAAGTGTAAACTACAGCTGTCTCATAGTGGGATATACACAAGGGCACGTGAAGTTGTAGACATTGACTCAAGATACTACCTTGTGAGCTTGGATTACCCGAGGTGCAACAAATGCAAGGTTCCATATTGCCCCTGGAGCACAGATATCCTCAATCAACTCGACGCATACCATAGAAGTACGTTTCCTGCTGTGCTGACAAAGTACGCAGCTCTGGACAAGAGATGTGTCACGCTCATGAAGCCACGCACGCAGGGGAACAGTTCCAGTCTGACTCAACAAGCACTTGAAGAGATTCACAGCGAGGCGTGGGGAAAGAAGTGCATGCATTATCTCTCTGACTGTGAACTTCACAAGAAAGGCACCCAACTGACAGGACTAACATGTCTATACCAAGCACCACCTGCATACCGCCCTCTTCCTCTAGCCCAATGGTTTGAGGCCGTCCACACAAACGAAATTCTTGGACACGAGGATGAGATGAAGGCCATCATCACCAGCACATATGGAAGAGTGCTTAAGATGGACTCAACCAAAAAGGTTTGTGTTTTGTTTTTATCCATTGTTTTGCTTGCTTTGCTTTACCGTGGCAAGATTGTAAACCCAGGACTGACCAAAAAGCACAGGTTCTTAAAAAAGACCTGATCCAGTTGACAAAAAGAAAGGTTACAATATTGAAAATGATTACATAGTACTGTTTAACATCTACATGACTCAATATATAATTATCTTAGAACTTAGGTTATTGTGAGAGGTCATCAGGGTCAGCATGCACAACATTGTATAGATTATAGCACTGGGCACAGATTTTTATGTTAACGGACTGAGAGATTGTATTATGATACTTTCAATTATTGTAAGTATTGTGAGCTATTGGTTAGTATCATATTAGGTATCTGTACTGTGGTCCCTCAACAATGAATCTGATACACTAATCCTATGTTGTGAGAAATTATGGGGAAGGTCATATTCCAAGTGCATGTATTCATTTTTTCATCTTCCTTGTATAATGTTTTTCAGGTGACAAAGAAGCTGGCAGGTGACGTGGCCTCTTCGGCCTCATGGATGACCAACATATCCAATGAGGCCGGAGAGGTCCTCAACTCCGTCCTCACAACGGGTGAGGGGGCAGGGCTGCAGGAGGTATGCCAAGGGATCGTCAAGAGATACACCAATGCTCATGAGCCACCCCCTGAAGTGATATATGTGGACACACACTGCTGCAATGACAAAGGTATATATAAGTACTAGTATGTCATTATAGATAAAGGACATTGTGTCCTCTGTTTTATGTCTGTATTCAATTAGATAATTACTTGCTTTACTCAGGGCTCGGTCTTCTTTTTTATATTCAAATTGAGGAGAAAATGAATACATGATACAGTGTTGATATCCACAAATGTTTAGTCTGTATAATGATTTTATTACTTACAAAAATTTATATGGCAGAAATATGATTTTCTTTGCATTCTTGGAGCACATGATACTCAAAATGTAATGATGTAATGAAGTCACAAGAAAGTTACATGTAGTGTTTATTGCTCATCTAAGCCACACTGTCTCAAGTTGGTGTTATGCTAGATTTATTGTCATCTGACAACTTGTGCTTTCCATTACAGGTGACCCTAAAGCCCTTACGTATTTCAAACCATGGAGATGCCATGTGAAGCTCGACATCTTCCACTACCTGAGAAGGTTCACGAAAGGGCTCACGACAGAACATCATCCATTGTATGGCACGTTTTGCTCGAAACTGAGCAGCTGCCTCTTTGTGTGGGATGAAGCTGACTACCAGCTGCTACGAGAGGCTAAGAGAGGTGAACTGAAGAAAGAGTTCGCGGGTCAGCATGTCAGCGAGAAGCAGGTGACGGCAGCCATAACAACAAACGAGCTGGCAAGGCACTGCCGCAGGGTCACACGACCAGTGGAACAGATTCGACAGCTGATTGACCAACTCCTCAAGGAGATGGGGGAACTGACAGATACTTCAGGTGTGCGCTTGATCAGTCCTACAAGCATGAAGAAAATCTGGGCTGAGCAACAAAAACACTTGCCATGTATCGTCGACCCTGAGGGAGTCAACCTGTACACCATCACTGGCTACCTGGAGAAAGGTGGGAAGAAGTTGCAGGTCCTCCGGTGTGCAAGAGGCTCATCATCAGTCGAGTCATTCCACAGGCACCAATGCGCCTTTATCCCAGGTGAGTAGAGTACCACTTAAAATTTTTAACAGAGAACATACCTAACTTACGGGGGGATATCTTATGGTAATGCAGTTAAGAGACCCACAACAATTTGAAGGCCTACAACAAGAAACTGGTCTTATGTCTTATGTTTGCATATTATGCTTTTGCTGGTGTGTTCATCTTTCTTCTTGCTCTTGTTGTTGCTTCTTCTGTCATTTTTGGCAATGCATCAGGGTAATTTGCATTTTGTCTTCATGTTTTGGTGATTTGCCTCAGTGGCAAGCCTAGTGTTAGTTCTGTGTGTGAGTAGCTTGACTAAAGGCAAATTACTAGGAGAGAGACATCTGCATTTTCTTGAAAATGTTGTCTTTTAGTTCAAATGCGTCTAGTCCAACTAGATAAGATTAACAGAATCATGATATTGCTGAATATTTTGCCATTGATCATTCAGACAACAAATCCCCCCTCTTGTTTTAGGCTGGAGAGCAAATGCCGCACACACGCAAATGTATATGCTCGAAGGTGGGAGCAGGTGGAACATGAACCGGGCCAGAGAGGCTGTGCACCACACCGAAACGTCCAGGACCAAACTCTACGATGTTCGCCTCATGGCGAACATCAACAACATGAGCATGGGGGTTTTGGGGGAGAAGCTACTGCCCGAGTTTAGTCCTCCTGGCAAGCCCACGGGTAAGGTTTGTTTGATTGTATAAAGAACACCTCTCTCTGATTTAATTCCCTACAAGTCAATTGTAAGGCCGAGGAAAAAATGTTGTGTTTCCTGTTTCCCTACCTACCCTAAAAAACCTGCCAACCCTAGAATTTTTTTGGGAGGGCAGTGGAGTCATATAGCTTCCAGTTAGAATTTTTTATTCAGCCTGCATCCTATGTATTACTACCAATCAAATTAAAGCACTGCTTGTCCTATCTAATGAAGGATAAATGTAACATGCAAAAAACTAAAGTGTCATCATGCAATTACTTTGTTCAACTGTATTGCAATATGTATCACTAGAGTTTTGGCCAGCCTAAAAAAGAAATACAAGAAAAAAAGATTATCCCTACCTACCGACCCTAATTTTTTCCGGACTCAAACAGGAAACACAACTTTTTTTCCTAGGCCTGGTGCAGGTAATTTTCAATGTTACCTGCACCAGTGCAGGTATGCAGAAAAAGTATTTTGATCCCTGTTTACTAGTTACTAGATATAGTCCTTTCATCGATGACAAATGGTCACTTTTTACTTCATTGGATTCTATTGAGCAAACTTGTTACATCTAACCTTCATCAAGGTTTTTTGGTATGTGCATCCTGTGATTCTATTTTGTATGATTACAAAATATTTTAAACAGGTTTTAAAACATTATTGATGATTATGTGTTTCAGATGAGCTCATTGCCATTCAGTATCTGCTGGCCCAGTCTGGTAGAGGAGATTTGAATCCATCAGTAGTAAGAGATGATGATGTTGGCAACCTCCTCCCGGAACTCAACTTGGAGGAGGCAAATGAGGAGGACAACGTTGACGCCACCGTGTGCTTGGCGGAGCACATACGGTCAGAAAACAGTGAAGGTAAGATATTTGTTTAAAAAAAAGATGAAAAGTCACAAACAAAATGCTGCAGATAGAACTGTATTTACCTCCACTTAAAGGGGCCACTAGAATTTTGTATAATGTTTGAATACTGGTCTACAGATTGATTGTTAACACTCACCAAATAGTGCTTTAAGAATTTATTGTATGCTTGTCTAATCTAATGTTTTAAAACACTGTATTTACAGGTTTGTCTGAAGTCGTCCTCGGAGCAACTGCTGCTCGTGGTACTGCTACATCTACCTCAAGTTGTGAAGTCCTCGGACTGCCTGGGTCATCTACCTCAAGTTGTGATGTTCTCGAACCGCCTTGGTCATCTACCTCAAGTTGTGATGTTCTCGAACCGCCTGGGTCATCTACCTCAAGTTGTGATGTTCTTGAACCGCCTGAGCCATCTACCTCAAGTCAAGATGACCAAGTAAGGCAAATTCCAAATTGAAACATTTGAAGTAAGGGACAATCATAGCCATGAAAAAACCCACTCCAACAAGTATGAATTTGTTATTATAATTTGCTTCTTCTTTCTCTTCCAGGAAAGTCAGTATGATGCTCGAGGTGTACCGGGATGGGAGGCTGTGGATAATCTTGCAGCCTACCTCCTGTGCCTTGACCTCTCTGCAACAGCTCTGTCAGCAGCAGAGGCAAACAACATCGTGGCACTGTATGCCAAACTGTCTGACTGTGACAAGGGAGCAACAAAGTACAAGAGGAAGGCTAAGCAGGGTGTTGTACGTCAGGGAAGTGGCTGGAGAGCATCCAGAAAACGTGACCCTGCAGCACCAGGTGTACAGGGTTGTGAGAGGTATGTTTGGCACAATGTATCATAGGCATCACAACTGTATAATCAAATAAAAATAACAGTTCCCTTGTAACGAGGCACAAAGTAGAATGCTCAAGATATTTTACACTAGTTCATGGAAGGACAATTTATACTACAAATCTTTACATCAACAAAGCACATACTGCATGCACTACTTTAAGGTCAGTAATCTGAACACATTTTCATTGTGATTCTACTCAATTTAGAATCTAGAGCATGTAGTACGGGGCAATGGAACTGTCATGAAATGCTGGGCTCCAGTTTCAGTTGCATGATCATTGTCAATGTATCAGTACAGGGTTATATACAATATTCAACATTGTATGACAGTTTATTAATCCACCCAAGTAATGTGACATTTCTTTATCTTTCACCTTGTTTTTAGATTCGCACAGATACTGCAAATGCAAAAATGTTTGCGGTGCTTTTATGTTTGCGTTTTTTGGGGGCTGATTCACATTATAAACTGAAAACCATTTCCATCATTTTTCCATAACTGTTTTTTACTACAGTACATGGCGCTTCTGCAAACTTAAAACACCACCAACAGTCTATTTCCTGCTAGCATGAAATTAGATCCATTTATAGTTAGTACATGCAATGTTTTGCTAAATGCATTTGTGTCGCATTATTGCTCACTTAGGTTGTACATGACACATGGTCAGGCGGCCCAGTGTCCCAGCACCAACAGGGTGTCCGAATGTCTCTGCTTGCGGTTGATGAGGAAGTTCGACCTGCCACGTAACCGCCCAAACGACGCAACTGGCAAGAGACTTCCTCATGTACAGAGTATCGTGCACACCTATGGCATAGTGCAGCAGCTCCTAGCTGATAGCCGTGTTGTCCAGGAGAAGACAAATATTGTGTTGGTTGTGATCAACAACACGACGGTGTCAGCATGGTGAGACAATTTCGCATTTCTTATGATTGATATTAAAGACACTGGGATTTTTTAGTGTATTGTCATGATATTTGTTTTGAAAAAAAATGTTTTATTCTCTACTGTAATTACTGGATTTTAAATCTAGCCTTTTCTTTATAATTGTAGTAATGTAACAGGTATTTAAGGACCATATCACCTGATGGATGACTGAACTGAACTGATTGTGGAAATTCTGTTGTTCCTGTTGATAGCTATAGGCTTTACCAATATTTGCAACTTTACATTCATATGTATAGCTATTATCTTTTCCAACACATGGAACAGAATGCCCCATGAAAATCTTTTAAGTGAGTGATCTAAATGGAACAATCATTCTTTCATCTCTCAGGATGAGTGACAGGCAAAAGAGAGTTGACCGAGAAGCTCTACTGAAAGGAACATCTCTCCCGGCATCCATCACAACTGCAGAGGAGCCACTGGCTGAGGCCCACCAACTGCCCACAGAAGAATCAGCCCATGGGCATGAGCACATGCAGTTTGATGAGCCGGAAAACCGACAGGGACAGTCAGCAAAGCGTCCGAGGAATTCAGCGCCCCGTGGCTCAGCGGTGCCTATCCCTTACCTTCAAGGACCGGTTGACTCGCCAACGCCACCTTGGTTCCAAGGATCTACATGTACCTCACATCCAGCTTATCAGCGTGTCTCACCACCACCTCCTTATTTCCAAGGGTCTACCCCAGCATACCAGTTTCCTCACGGGTATCCTCCGATGCACTGGCCATATTATATTCCACCCCAGTCCACACCGCCCTCAAGCACAAATGAGACTCAGTTTCTGTCCTCAAGACACCGTGATTGGAGGCAACGCAAAGCCGCCATGGAAGATCAGGAGAGGGTGGCGAGGGGGGAAGCCCCCAGGAAACGTTATAAGAGCAAAGAGGGGGGATATAGGTATATCTGTACATTATGTCAAAAGCAAAAATGTGCAGATACGGGGCACACCCAAGTGAAAGGAAAGTGGTACTGCCCATCCCTTTGTATCACTGTGGAAGAGTGGAGGGAGAGCCTTAAAAAGGACTAAAACTGCATTGATTTATTCTCAGGCCACAGCATTTATTAGCATAACAAGTGTGTCTTTTTTTAGTGTAAAGTTGTATAATGTGTATTGAATTTGATTGTTACCATTTCCCAAAAACCAATCATGTGCAGGGTCCGCTTGCTGCACACTCACGTAACAAGTGGGTGTTTTTTTAGTGTAAAGTTGTATAATGTGTATTGAATTTGATTGTTACCATTTCCCAAAAACCAATCATGTGCAGGGTCCGCTTGCTGCACACCCACGTAACAAGTGGGTGTTTTTTTAGTGTAAAGTTGTATAATGTTGTATTGAATTTGATTGTTACCATTTCCCAAAAACCAATCATGTGCAGGGTCCGCTTGCTGCACACCCACGTAACAAGTGGGTGTTTTTTTAGTGTAAAGTTGTATAATGTGTATTGAATTTGATTGTTACCATTTCCCAAAAACCAATCATGTGCAGGGTCCGCTTGCTGCACACCCACGTAACAAGTGGGTGTTTTTTTAGTGTAAAGTTGTATAATGTGCATTGAATTTGATTGTTACCATTTCCCAACAACCAATCATGTGCAGGGTCTACTTGGTGCACACTCACATATCAAGTAGAAAAAAGCTCTTTTATTGTGAAGTTGTAATGTTGCATTGATTGGTTGATCATGTATTCATATGGGTTGTTTCCTCATTGTTTTAAATCTTTATGATTGACGAAAGTATTTAGAGACAGTTTGTAGCACTAGCTTTTATATATTTCTTATTTCATGTTACACGTCAGGGGACGATATCTCTCCATGGTGCTTAAAGACAACCTCTTACATATTTACACAGAGAGGTAATCTTTTTTTTTGTTGTAAACAACATAAAAACAAAATGATAAATACAAGTGCCAGTTGACTTCACAAGATGTGTTTGTCATTTCTGTAAATATGCCATGAAGTTGCAATTGAATACTGAGTTTAGCTCTTTTCTCCTTTCTTCTCTTTCCCCCTCTCTTTCCCCCCTTTTCTCTCTTCCTTTTTTTTTTACCCCCCTCGAAGCAGTCCTTTATGCCCCTCGCCTGGCCGAGTGGTTAAGGCGTTGGACTCGAAATCCAATGGGCTCTGCCCGCACAGGTTCGAATCCTGTCCGTGACGAGGTTTCTTTTTCTTTTTCAAAAATTCTTTTTAGGATTAGACTGATTCCAAAGACCTGTGCACCACGGTCAAAACGTACATGCAAATGCAAAACATACAATATAACACATTAATATGCAAATATTTGACGGTACTTTCTCATTGGTCGAACGATTGTCATGCCGTCATAGCATGAGCTGCTAATTGTCATGGACAGTCAGTTGATTACAATTCTCTAACCCTATAAACTAAACCTTTAAAAAGGTAAATTTACTATTAGCTTGAAAAGATTTATGTTAACGTTACGTTGGTACTTTAACACTAGAGACTATACCTGTGCATCACGGCCTTTCACCCAAGTAATGCACTTTTCGTGTCCCTTTCATGTATCGTATGACAACCCAGTGTACTTGAACTTGAAATAAGACCTCTGAAAGCCTATTATGTCTCTTTTTCAAAATAAACATCGAATGACTAATGAATTACAACGCGTTGTAAATGTTTCCGCACACGAAAGACTCCAGGAAGATTTGTAAATTGCCAACAGTGACATGAACAAAAGCAGATAAAGAAATAAGCTATCACACTGTGGTGCCAGAGGCGTGTTTAAACAAGCAAACAAACAAACAAACTAGTAAACAAGCAGCTATGGTTCCCAAACCTGTACCCTTTTTTTGCTAACAGCAAAAGCTAGCTGCCACCGAAAGGCAGGTGGTGCAGAAAACGAAATATCAAAATGGAATGCTCCGCTGCAGTGTTGTGGAAAGCCGCCAGGTGGTCCCAAATCTAATAATTTCCGGTTTAAAGATCTAGCCGTTCTTGAGTTGTCTTGTTGACCAACAGACCGTCTAAGACACATACAAACACGGAATATAATCTTTTTGACGAAGGTAATAAATGACACATGTTTGTTACCTGCGGCAGATGGTGGTGAGCGCGTACAGGTGCCAGATGAGGTTCCAGAAGAAGATGACTGCCCACAGCGTGAACACCCACCCGGCAGGGGTGAAGTCAAACTGGAACTGCGCTGTCGTGTTGCCGATAGAGTTTGCGAACCAATCTGAGGAAAAATACAACGTCATGAATTAGTAAAAAATCTTTTCGTACGGAAGCACCATGTATATATGACAAAGTCAAGGTCTACTTTACACCCACACAAGACATGCATCAGTGGAAAACGCCTCTTTCGGAATAAATATGTCTCTTGAATATACCTGTCAGTACTCGGTTGTTCATAGAATAAGTCTAAGTGTTGCTAAGCATATCTTTTTTACTATCTTCACCAAATGAAAGGTTAGCAGGGCTAGGCTTTCGATGTTTGGTTGTTATTCTTCTCTAACAGTGGGGTAGTTTAGAAGTTAGCTTAGATATTAGCCTACCATACACCATACTTTCTACCTTTAAGTCAGCACTGCTGCAATGAATCAGTATACCTGTCCCTGGAGAAATACAGTGGATGCGCATGCTGTCTAAAACGCGTGATCATTTTCAAAACGTATCCAGTTGCTTAAAGAAACAAAACGTTGTGCTCGGTCCTGCCATACCTGAATTGTGATGAAATTCGGTACGACGAAAACACATGCAACGAATGCACATATATTTCTTATTCAAAAAAAAGCGTCCAGAGCGATGTCCATGGGAAATTCCTACAGTAGAACGCCCAATTATATGTCTAAATTGTGCATTCCTGTACGTAAGTTGTGAGGGGCCTCTCAACCAGGCTGATTTTCAAAATGGCGGATATATAAGTATGTAACCCGGTGGATGAAAGGATTTGAGTGGGTGCCAGGTGTGAGACATTTGGGCTGTGATGTTATCACCTGTGTTACCACAGGTGCGTTAGTGGCTATTACTGTGGCTTGAGAAGTAAAAACAGTGCGTTTGTTATCGTTAGCACCTACTAGCATCCTCGCGATCCCACAGTTATTGGTTACCTCCGCCACCATGTTAACAAGCTTAAGCGTCACCAAATGGCGGAGCTATGTCGTTACCTACCTCTGATTGTATCTATATCCTTAGAGAGCGCTCTCCTAGTAAAGAACTTGTAGTTCTCTGTGGCGTCCAGGGCGGCACAAGAGAGCGAGAACATAAACATATTGAGATATTTACACTTTAAACAACTTGTGCCCACCACCATTTTTTACTGAAAACAAGTCCTATCAGCACAAGAATAATAACAAAAGATTTACCCAGGACCATCTCCTCGAAACTACAATTAAGCCCCTGTCAAATAGCACTAAAACCGATCGTTTTATTTGACAGCAAGCTCTGAATGACATTTTCGGCATTTATACGTCAGTAGAAAGCGTGATCATACCGCAATTTTCGGCATCAGCCGATGTTCGCAGGTCCTTAAGCTCTATTACATACGATAGTGTAGACTTTTAGGCTATAAGTAATGATACGCTTGACCTACGTCGACTCAAAATCGGGCGTTCTTCTGGCGATAAGCAAATACGACCGAAACTCATCCACTGTGTGGCAGGGGCTTTATGAAATACGCATTGGAACACGTGATCTCTAGAAACACGAACAAGTCTCTGATATATAAATGATAGAATGGCCCATTAATTTCCACTAATCCCCATCAAAAATGATTGAACACCCCTCGGCCCCTCCTGAAGTTGTTTACCACCCTGGTGTATTGGCCCCTCCCCATGCGGCAACGCAATCCGGCCATTTTGCGGTCATTTTTGCTGTTTACTTAGAATGGTGATTTGTGGATA
The DNA here is from genome assembly GCF_000003815.2 of Branchiostoma floridae. Taxonomy (NCBI): domain Eukaryota; kingdom Metazoa; phylum Chordata; class Leptocardii; order Amphioxiformes; family Branchiostomatidae; genus Branchiostoma; species Branchiostoma floridae. Next base: position 16,535,473 of record NC_049993.1, read on the forward strand.
TTGTTATACCCACATGGAATGATCAATTAATGTTCACTTATCGACAAAAAATTATTAAACATCGCCCTGATGTTGTTTACTGCCAAAATGAAGTGGCCCACACCATGCGACAACGTAATCAAGCCATTTTGCGGTGATTTCTGTTTGTACCATTTTGTGATTGTTGTTTTTACTCACCTAGCTCCAAGCCGAGGTTGGATGAGATGATGTTGATAAAGATGGTGAACAGGTAACAGCACAGGGCGAAGGCGATCAGGAAGGCGCGGATTGGCTTGTGCATGGCTCTCTTTCTTTTCCTGTCCTCTCTCCACGTCTGTAACACATTGTCAATGTTCATGAGTCGGTGTGTGACGGACAGAATGCAAACCAGCGGCAGACTGCCTTCCATCTTTGGCTGCATGTTCACGAAGATATTTTCAGGGTCAGCCATGGCGAGGGCGAGTAACTACCGGGAGCACACGCGTCAGGACGGGGAGAAAGTTTCTCTGTCTCCCGCGCGGGGAGAAATAGGGCGCAAAATAAGCGGGGGTACGCTCCGCAGGTCTGTATGCCGTTGTTTTGTTAGGCTGTCATCGAAGTAGGTCGACTTACGCCAAAAAATCGCTACTGTTGATTAATGAGCAAAAGTAGACTTGGAAAAGCCATAAATTGTTACGACGTCATGTCACAAACACTGATTGCAAAACATTGGCACGTACATTTTCCAAAGTAAGGAAGATTTATAAAGCTTAAGCCTTACTGCATACATCTATGTGATTTCCTTGGATTGGAACAAATATCTAATTTTCAAAAGTTGAAATACGACGAAAAACACCAAAAGCAACAAAACATGAAACAAACAAAGAAAGAATAGCATTGGAGATCATTTGATAAATTTCTTGATGAATTCTTTTAAGAACTTCAAACAAGCTTCCTTCACCTTTGTTTTGATTGACTCTTATCTTTGTTTTCTTAATTCGGTGACGCCCACTCCAGGTAAGTACCTCTCCGTTCCCGCATGTTCCACCTGAGAAGTGACATGAAAGTCCTGCCGGCCTCTGACCCTGTTCCTGGTGCTGCTGTTCACCCAGGTTAATAACCCCCGGGTGACGTGCAAGAAGACGCAGCACCTACTTCAAACCCTGAATCTAACAGATCCCACCGCTGTTGCTACCAGACTAAGTCCTTGACTGCTACTAGTTTCATCTGATCTTTCTGTTGTCTTCCGTTATGAAGCGTAGTAAAGTAAAAACACAAAGTCTACATTCGAGAATTAATAAGATTCCAGAAATCCCCGCACAATTCATAGGTCAGTTAATGTTGCATCTAACCAAACGTTGCGAATTTCTTGTTGACCCTTTGTCTATCACCCAACGAAACTTTGTGTAATTGAATTGTCTTTACAAGCAGATTATGTAGGTAAGCGAAGCGTTGTTAAATCTTTGATAGATCTTAGGACGATCACCGACAAAGTTGGCCCAAAATATTAAAGTACTTTCATCTCTATCCCAACAAATGTTCAACAGTATGCAATAGTTTCTGAACTAATTGTGAGACTTTATAAGAAAGCAGGTCACTTAAGAAACACAGACGATGTTTCTGTCCACGTGGATCCGTACCCCGCCTGTCGTGCCAAAGGTCCCCTTTTGTTCCGCTGCACCGAAGAGTGGATAATAGATTGCGAGAAACGGGCGTGTGTTGTTGAGAGGGGGTTACGTATTCTTAAGGAATACAAACGGAATGCATTATGTCTATTGAGCAGTGTTGTTACATACTATTTTCACGGTTTGTTTGGAACCCCTTTCCCCATTGTATTTACTCATAAACTTTCTCAATGAAAGAGCACTTTGGAGTTGTTTCTGTCATATGTACACACAACACACTAGGTGTTGCTAATCTTTAGGGAGTGTCTACTTTGATCTGGTAATTCAAGTATTCATACGTGTGTTTTTCCATTTTTTTAAAGATAAAAATCTCAACTTCCTTTTGCAAAGTTTCGTAACATGTCAGTCAATGAGATGTACGTGCTTTATTTTTTTTTCTACGATGAGGGCTACTGTGTGGATTTCTGAGAAAAATCAAGCGTCCGTAAACGCTTAACAAAATCCCTTAAGGGCTGAGGTCATTTCACGTGATCATCACGTGAACACGTTTTTTTTTCAGGCTTAGAATGACGTCACAGCTATATGTCTCCAAGCAGATGTTGGGTGTAAGATCTTTAAGTCGTCTAATTGTAGTCTCAATGGGGGGAATAATTTACCAGGTGAGTTTGAACACCAGAGTTTCATTTCCCGACGGACTGACACTCTCGACCAATGACTCGCCCTGTGTTTGCCACATTCTGGTATCCATAATCCTTTAGGAAAACCTGGATAGGATAACGATAACATTTTCAAAGCGGGCTCAGCTTGTGGAAACAAAAAATAGAAATGTATACGTAAAAATATGCTCTAAGAATGACCACGCCTATTCTATTTACGTCTTGTGTAGTTTAGCGTCTTTTATATCATACTTTTCGTTCCCGAGCTGCCCGACCGAGCCCTGGTTTGGGAATGACGAAGCACGTAGGCCTTTTATGGTTACATTGGTTTTCGGATTTCTCCAGTAGTTATGTTATTAGATTTGTCTGGCACCAACCAGTCAAAAGATCCCAAAAGCTTTTCAGAGAATCCAGGATACTTGGAAAACCATCATAAGATGTTACGGCCTTTCACTCAAACATCTGCCCGGAGGTTACTATATACAGGTCACTGAATAAAAATTATCGGCGCGTCACTGCCTGAGGTATTACCAATGGCTGTCTGAGTTCAAGAAGTTTTCATAGTGGAGAGCATCACCGCCCGAAGTATGTACAGGTCACACATTTGGAATATTTGCAACGCTCCTGAAGACTCTAAGTCCAGTGTTTTGATCTGCTTAGAGAAGAGGATACTGTTACTGGTGTTTGTTTGATTTTGGCTTGTATTACAGATAACGGTGGATCAGGCACTCCACACTTGTGAACTAATGAAACTGTACATTAAAGCTGTTAAGGTGTTCATCCAAAGAATTTCCAATCTAGCAAATGTTATTTAAATCCTTAGACCCTTAATGCTTCTGAATGGTTAAAACCAGACGTTCCAAACCATACTAACTGTTACCCCCTCTCATCATCTTCTGGAAGAGTTGTAGTGAATGCCTATCAATGGCACCATTTACATTTGTCTAATGGTACATACTACCATAAGCAACACTCATCAGAAATTGTCATGAGTAACAATCCTTACCGTAAACGTTTCCAAGTCAGCTAGGCCTGTTGTGTATGACTCATTGACTGAGGATACATTAGTCTCGATCCTTCTCCCCCTAACCGTCAGTCTTAAGTTTCTCACCTTTGTCTCCTGACCTCCCGACACCACCTATGGGGGACCACCGACCCAAAATAGGTCAATGGGTTCATACCAGACATGCGGTTTGCTTTGTCTCTGCCGAAGGAGCTTCTGTCGAGGCGTTCAGGGTACAATTTTGTCTCGAGTCAGCAACCTCATTTTTTTTTCTAAAGACTGAGTACTTAACCCTTTTAGAGAGCGCTATACTTCATGCATTACCCCTTTCCATTAACCCTGTGGCAACTTGAGTTGAGCTCAGTGAAATGGCCAAGTGGGTGGAGTGTTTAAACCAGTCGGTAGGCGGCCCCGGTCTTGTCATACTTTAAAGTCGATAGTTAGAAAACTGGTAAATGTCTTGGATCAAAAATCACAATTTAAACATTGGCGCTTACACTAGTACTAGTAGAAGCATTTTCTGTACCAGTAATGTTAATTATCTTGTTGGGCTAAACGGGATATCCGAACTAACATGCATATTGCTGTGCCGATCTGTGCGTCGGTTCGTTTCAAATATCAAATATAATGTTAGATTCGGGTACGCTGACTTCGCTTTACGTCGCCAATTCCCCTCAAACGTCACATACGTAGAAGGCATCAATTTTGGGCTACGGATTACTTGATTACTTGGTACTATACCTTCCACGCAAAAGATCATCCGTTCCCCTGTCATTACCTGTTAGTAATTTAGGTTTCACAGTTTACTACTAAAACGCCATGTCTCCATAGGCATGTGATTAACGCCCCCTACCCTTAACAAGAGTGAGTTACACCCTATAAAGTTCTGCGGGAGGCCACACGTAACGGTTGTTGTCAGACTTTAGTCCCAGGCAGATATGGTTGGAATGTCCACACCCTATCCGAGGCGTGGTGCGGATGGAATGGTCATGTTTGCCATCGTGGCTACGTTACGAGTAATGCAGTTTGGAATGTGTTATTCACTACGCATTTATTTGGAGGTTGCCAAATAGAGCCAGATATCTATCACATCCGATAAGTGATTTTTATTTTTATAACGTATCTAAGGGATATTAAAATACCTATAATGAAATAACTAGTCTGGAATTGTTTGCCATCTATACTAAGCTACGCGCAAATCAGTTTGGAATGTGTTCTCTATGCATTCATTTGTAGGTCGACAAATAGAGCCAAATATCTATCACATCTTATAAGTGATTCATTTTCATAAAGACATTACACGCGATATCTTTAAGCATGATAAGGTCTAAAGATGAACTGTATCAACATTACATAACGTGTTATAGGACAATCCTTGTTTAGCCTGGGATACAGTCTTGATGTTCACACCTCCGGTTTGTTCCTCAACGGTCACTCTTTTTGCAGAAGTCTGCAAACAAGGCTAGAAGAAGGTTTTACTTATGTTAACATTCATTAATGGTGAGATAGTTCATCTCCAATATACAATGTATATATACCTGACTTCGTCCTAGAAAAAGGGCACCGGGTACAACTATAGCATGGAGAGATATCGATATAGTCCGTCACCAATACACCTGACATCGTACTTTTGCCCGTACAAGGCTGAATACGAGGCTAGACAAGGGGTTCAATTATGAAACATCCACTCAATTCAATCCATGCCCGACATACTTGACTACGCCTTGAAGGCTGAATATATATATATTAGGCCAGAAAAAAATCAAGTATCACCCTACAAATATAATTCTATCTGTGTCAAGAGAATATCCATGGGCTAAAGTAGTATCTCTTGACCCCCGGTGGCCAATGGATACTGCTTCGGTCCATCGATACTGGTTTGCCAGCGGTAGATCTGCTTGAAGGTGCTTAAAGTATAGCACCCCCACCCCACCGCACCCATCCCTGCCATATTGACTACGTGCTGTTGTCACCTGTCAGGTATGCTGCAGGACGACTTTGTCAGCGTCGTGCCCTTTGACCTTACACATCTGCTCACCTGGGTAAACGGTGAATAACGCATCGGCGGAGGATCACAGCTCAATCTATCTAACTTATCCCTCACTCTGACAGCGAGCGGTGGATCAAGCCCCTGTCACATATCCACAACTTTGGTCCCGACCACTCCCCGATGTTGGCGCCTTGAATCATTCCTATATATTCATAATCTCTAAGTAGATCCTACGGCAGCATAAGATATATAGTATCAAAAGCCGACCTAGGTCTGTGTTTGGCTACCGAAGCAAACAAACTGCTAGGCCGGCTTCACTCTTCTGGCAGCTTTTGATATTGTCTTATGCTACCGTATAATCTGCTTGGAGATTACCTATTCTCAGACTGTCTAAGCGTGCTCCTCTGGGCGCGTCCAAGCAGTATATTACTTTACCGACCTTTTGATTTATTGAAGTTATATTCGGCAGGCGCAGACGCATTTTATACAGACTAGTACGCAACCTTGCCAACCTACTCCCGACTGCAGATGACGACCTTGCTCACGAATAGCTAGCTAGGTCTAACATGGCCTGGGGGAGGTCGGGAGTCCATGGTCGGCTATGTGTGTGTCAGGGGCTTCATTAATTCTCAATTACTGTCAGGGGCTTTATCAATTCTCCATTTACAACTGGATTACTGACCTATAGTTTTGACCAAATCAAATGAAGTAGTCCTGATAGATCATGTCAATTTCGTCCAAAAATGAATTTACGTGTTCAATTAAGATATGCATGCAATTTAGTCTGTATGCAAAAAGGTATGTGTTGAATAGATTTAATGTCTAATTTCACAGGATATGAAACAAGATGCTTTGATAAGGTACCCTCAGTTGGTACTGCCCTGTATTTGTCGTGCTTAAAAGCAGATATAAGTTTATTTAAATTGCAACAAATGCACCAACAAGTGTCACGTTAATTTGACATTAGCTTTGGTTGAGAGTTTGGTTGCCTTGCTAGAAGTTAAAGCCTCGTAGAAGATACCATATGTCAATATTGTGGCAAATTAGGTGGGAAACGTCATACAGGGAGTGTGTAGCAATTGTATCTAATTGTATCTGTTACACACATCAGCTGTACTCGCCAAGCAGAGGTTAGGCATCAGCTTTATATTCATCAGGCTTTCTTGTTTGGACGAGAAAACAATGAAAATAGAAAGCCCGATATTATTAACGCCTACATTGATGCCTCAAACAAGCTGGGGCCTCACCTGGAGTGTGTATATCAACAAACTATTCAACCCGAACACAACATCGACATAGAAGTTTTAACTTCCCATCATCTCCCAGGACACACCTTAAAACGACACAAATGGCGGCTCCCTTTGTCCTTAAGTATATTTTGCAGGTGTTACCTTCGCTCTGTCTATAGACCATCTGGAGTGAAGCAAACAATGGCACACCCTGCCTCTAAAGGACTAACGACCTCTCGGACTCACTTCAAACAGAGAGGACAAATGAAGAAAAATAGAACATGATGTACACTATGTGAAACTGCACCTTATTTACAAGACTACATACGCTGCTGGGAAAATGGTAGAAACTGGCCAAATAATCAATTGATACATGTATGCCAGAGTACTCCTATGGCCAGCTAACTCCTTTTGTTCATTATCTATTCAGTTAACTTGACAAGTTGGCCAATTTTGACCAATTTTTCAGCAAACGATCGAATCTGATAGAGTCAATCTTATGTACTGTACTGCAGCTACACTGGGGGTATTACAAAAGGACGCTATGCCTATGGGAGCTCGAGTGAGGTGACGTGTAAGCTGGGTGTTACCGCCCTGTACATCAATTATTTATCACTAACAACGGACGGGAGGACACGGAATGACCTTCGATATACACGTCGGCCATGTTGGTTCCAAAGACCGAAATACGAGAAAGACACTATTTGAATTTCATTAGCTTAGAACTCCGATGTAAATCTTCTCAAAGAAGAGATGTCAAGGGAGAAATACGCCATGACGACACATACAAAACCGTCTTTTCTAAGGACGGAAAAAGGGCGCGTGATACGAATAGGAAATTGCAAATTTTGACCTGTTATAAGGCCATTTTAATGCCACAGTTTTAAAGTGATTTTACTTAACTGATAGCTATCTTTACACGAAACTTTCGGTGATGGCAGCTTAATTGTTTTTGAATGATGTTGTAACAATCACAGCCAAACTATGGCTTGGCTATTTCAGAATGATGCTGCGTTACAAATGAACTGTCGCAAACTGAATCCGAGTGTGTCATAGAGCAAGGGGATCCACGCAAAACATACACACCAAATATCACACAATTCTTCCATGTTGAAATGTACTGTGTTTTTCTCACCGTGGAACAAAGGGGGCACACACGAGGCCTAAGGCACATTAGTTCCCACGTCACCTCAGAAAACGTATCCACCCAGGCAACGTCTGAACAATAACCACAAAGGACAAGCCCAGGCCACCGTCATGGTCATGATTAGGAAGCGTTTTTGTTCTGCAATGTCAAGAGCATCGTGAACGAAATAAGGTTGGAACAGAGAGCGAAGAAACTGCCTGTTTCTCTCCTTACAGAAAATCAGTCTGTCCCCTTGTCTAGTCCTGTGTATCCTCAGGGTGATTAGATGAACTACAAAGACGCTTCTTTCAGCGAGAGGTCGAGCAACTTTTCACTCACCTAAAAATGTTATCCTCAAAAATGTCTCGCTCTTTCCTGACGCAGGTCTGAAGATTTCTCGATCTACCGGGATGTTATCCGACCCTGTACGCTCCCAGCACACCGACTGTCCAGGCGTAAACCACAACGTTCCCTCCCTTTACCGGCGCGTCATGTGAGGGTGGGGCACACGCTAGCAGCCCGTCGGACCGACACAAATGACAGCAAGACGACCAGACAATAGAGCCGGGGTCATGAGGTGTCAGGGTGGGACGCGTAGCCTCCAAGCAGGCTTACAGGGCTTTGTACGGACCTATAGTGTGTTGTCTTCTGATTGTATATCAGTGCTGAATGTAATGCTACTTCACTTTTATCCGGGGCTAACCTATATCCGTTATTTGCATGATATCTGGGGATATCAAGCTGACGGTGGTTTTGAACTGCAAAGCTGTGAAATATATCCCTAAATATCCAGTTTAAAAAAAACGAACATAGGTTACCCCGCGGATAAAGGTGAACTAGGGGAGAGACTTTCTACAAGAAACTGGGTACTATTAGAACTGATTCTACGATCAGAAAACAACACACAACCAAAGCAAACCAGCCTTACCCGAAAGCCTGCTGACAAGGCTACAGGACGCGTCTGCCCTATGCGTCACTGTGCATTGTTGCAAACAGGTTAGAGACCTAGTTTGAAAGTGTAAAATTTGCCAAATAAGGGAAACAATTTGCTAGAGTACTCAAATTGCTTGAGATGGCAGTAGTGTACACAGAGGAGTGTGCCGGAGCATAGTAGTTTTTCTTAGATGTTTGCTCTTGTCATGGGTTTCTTAGCGTCGTAGAACAAATATTCAGTCGATCATTATCTTAAAAGGAGACAAGAAATATTTGCGTTGATTTATAAACCACCAGGCAGCGTGTGTTACCCATATGCCCGGGTTATGTTAGCCCTGCATGTACATTTTCATGGACTTATTTGTCGAATAAAACTTGGATTTACAAGAAATATCAGTGAACTTGAGATATCAAACCCGGAGGTTCGGCTGCATTACCAAGCCTTCAGATGTCCCAAAATCTTACAATTTCAAGGTCTAACGTACCCACATACCTAATATCAATAAGATCCTTTCATGACTTATGGAGTTGTATTGTTCACACACACACGCACGCACTTAAGCAAGCACACAAACACGCAATCACACAGTCACATATAGAAACAAACATACAAACAAAACCACACATTCAAACACTACCAAAATTTAACCTTCTTAGCGAAGGTAACAACGTGTTGTGTAAAGATTTGCAAGGTTTAACAACTGAACCCTCCCGACTCATATTTAAAAGTGGGCTAACCGGTTCTTTTGACGTCAGTTCGTCAAGGCAAGTGTTGAAAACTGTGTGTGGGGACACCTAGCGATTTGAAGAATCATAGCAATGAATAGTCGTGTACAAAATTTAACATCATACCCATGTGTTTGTTGTATTGGAATCATTTCTACAGATCATTCGGCTGTTATCAACTGATTTTCGTATGTTGCAACAATGTATTATCACCTTGGCAGCTCCACTACCTAGTAGGTCTTGTCAACGGCAAAGAAGAACACAAGAACAAACTGCAGTGGTTTGGAGATCAGCTATACCCAGAGCAAAAATACACCTTACAATCACATACTAGTATAACCATCTACAATGAAAGGCGGGGGCGTTGGGCCGCGTCTACGTCAAGTCAAGTCTAGTGGAGTGTACAAGTCGTCTCGAAAATGCGTGACTGTGTAAACCCGGCCATCTAGAGGGAGAACGCACGGCATTGGTCCCATGTGTAAAACAGGTACGACGGACGCACGTCTGTGTCGCCGCTGTGTTCGTGACTAAATCTTATTTGAAAAAAAAACAAACTGTCCAAGTTTAGTTCTTCAACAAGTGGTATGACCCTTATACCCTCCCCTATTTACTAACAAACAAGTTCCGCCAATCAGATTATAAGAAACGGTCACGAGGTGTGACGTACGTCACAGTTCTGAAGGCGGGGGATTCCCGGTGTAGTTGGGGGCCAATCGTGACGTCTAATAGAAGTAGTTAGAACTAGTTAGAAGATTAAAGTTACCAAAAGGGCAGGCAAACGAGACGCCCTTGTGGTGATCACCTGTCTGAAAAGTTCCGTCGGGACGCTGCACACCTACATGGCGGAGTTGAAAGTGTTCTAGCCGCAGGTGAGGCAGCTACAGGTGTTTCCCGTTCGCTCCACGCCTCCCGGAAGTAACACGAGAAAAATAAAACAATACCGCCGTACCTGAACCCATGGCTGCCGTAGGTAAGTACAACAGCCGATCTGGCGACTTTATTTGCTGTCTAGTGAGTTCTTCTCTGTTCCCCATATTGTCTGCACCTAACCTAACCTTAAGTTGCATTAAGCTACATTATTTCAATTTGTAGACCTAACTAAAGTGAACATGCGAAAGTTTATTTATGTGTTAATAATTGCATGGCACGGTGGTAAGCTGTGTCACGGTATGCGGGACCGAGTATGTAACCAAATTCACCATTTTGTTTGCCTAATGGTAGGGGACTTTGTTACCACTCACAGCGCCATTGTCGAACAGTAAGCCGAACAGCTATCACGGTGTGTTGGTAACAAGTGTATCACAAGTACTGTGTAAAGGAAGGGCTCGACAGCGATATGGGCTTTATACCTGCTGGTATCCAGTCAGATATTCTTCGTTATTCGCGTAGTCTGTCCAAGCCATACTATGTTTATCTATGCTGACGATAATGTCTTTCTAAAACACGTCTCAACTTTGATGTCCCGAAAAAGAACTACAGGCATACGAAGGATCATAGATCTACCTGGAATTCAAATTGATTCTAATTACTTATTTCTAACTAATTTCTAAACCTTTTCACGGTTTCACTTTCAGGTCTAATTCTTAGAAAAGTGACGTATTCAGGAGTTGTTATTAACTTAATAAGTCTTCTCAGTGCAATATTTCATTGAGTGGATACCTGAACTCCTTCAATGAGCCAGACTTTCTTTTCCTTTTTACAGACAAGGACACTCAGGTTAATAATCTATTTTAAAAGTGCCAAATACACAGACCAACCGGCTTGATGAGATAAAGGTAGACCCCCCCCCCAAGCCTTTTTGAGACGTAGTGGTAGTGTTGTTATCCACTTTGTTAAGGGCATGGTATTGGATTTTTACCATGGTCAATATTGACCGAAGGAGGCCATATATGTATTGGAAGGAGCCCATCCCTCTCCTTCCATCTTCCCGATAGGTAATTTTAAACAAATAGATGACGTAAGGAATTCGAAAGGAATGTGAAGTGCCTTTCCCAAAGGTACAAGATCCGTAGCATGGCAGGATTCGAACCTTGAACATCTCGGTTCTGGGCTAATTGACAGTTTGCACCCAGACCCAGACAGGCGACACCGGCGGTACGGGGTCCATGACGTGAAAGGGCACTTTGCTGCTGACCTAAATGTTTATTGATTACGTGGTTATCTCGTTGCTAAGGTGAAATCAAAGTGCACCTGTCAGCTTATAGTTATTGTTGAAAAGCCTGCGTAGGGCCAAGCTCGTAAAGGCTGTTCAAGCGGTACATACTGGAGACAGGAAGAACAACAATGTCCCACATTCTTGGGTTGTTAAAACTCTGCACCGGTGATACAATTGGGCATAAGCAGTGGTACATTGCTCCAATCGTTGTTCTTTCTCACAGGGTTGTCTTCAGCTTTGATTTTGTCGGTCTCTCCAACTCTTTGTTTGCGAGCCCGTGTTGTTGTTTTGCTGTCATTTTACTGGGAGAAAAGTTACCCGGACAATAAGGAGACACTGAGACCTGTACATGTAGTGATAGGGGTGTCACATGACTACATAAATATATAAAACTCTACAGGGAGTCGTTTGGAACAGATAAGCAGAATACGGAGTAAAGATTCAAATATACTTCTATGGACTTAAAGTGGTATTGAACCCCACCCCCGTCCATGTGCCTTAAACAGTTGTTGCCATCCAAGTAATACCTTGCACATCTTGATTCAATATCACACCGATTTATTTCCCTAGCCTGTAGCTCATATAGGCAGAGTAGGAAGGGAGGGGGTGGGGGTGGGAGAGGGTGTCTGGAGGACCTGCCCCCTGTAATGACGTAACACAAATCTTTCTTTCTCAGAAGTCCCCCCGTATGACGTCCACCTGCCGTACGAAGGCGAGGCGTGCGGAGAGTTCATGTCCAGCAGGCTGATGGACCCTCTGGCTGCAGCCGGGTACAGGACCTACACAACCAAGTACTACCTACCCGGACAGGTGAGTGTTACACCTACACAACCAAGTACTACCTACCCGGACAGGTGAGTGTTACACCTACACAACCAAGTACTACCTACCTGGACAGGTGAGTGTTACACCTACACAACCAAGTACTACCTACCCGGACAGGTGAGTGTTATACCTACACAACCAAGTACTACCTACCTGGGCAGGTGAGTGTTACACCTACACAACCAAGTACTACCTACCCGGACAGGTGAGTGTTACACCTACACAACCAAGTACTACCTACCTGGACAGGTGAGTGTTACACCTACACAACCAAGTACTACCTACCTGGACAGGTGAGTGTTACACCTACACAACCAAGTACTACCTACCCGGACAGGTGAGTGTTACACCTACACAACCAAGTACTACCTACCCGGGCAGGTGAGTGTTACACCTACACAACCAAGTACTACCTACCCGGGCAGGTGAGTGTTACACCTACACAACCAAGTACTACCTACCCGGGCAGGTGAGTGTTACATCTACACAACCAAGTACTACCTACCCGGGCAGGTGAGTGTTACACCTACACAACCAAGTACTACCTACCCGGGCAGGTGAGTGTTACACCTACACAACCAAGTACTACCTACCCGGGCAGGTGAGTGTTACACCTACACAACCAAGTACTACCTACCCGGACAGGTGAGTGTTACACCTACACAACCAAGTACTATCTACCCGGGCAGGTGAGTGTTACACCTACACAACCAAGTACTACTTACCTGGGCAGGTGAGTGTTACACCTACACAACCAAGTACTACCTACCTGGGCAGGTGAGTGTTACACCTACACAACCAAGTACTACCTACCCGGACAGGTGAGTGTTACACCTACACAACCATGTACTACCTACCTGGACAGGTGAGTGTTACATCTACACAACCAAGTACTACCTACCTGGGCAGGTGAGTGTTACACCTACACAACCAAGTACTACCTACCAGGGCAGGTGAGTGTTACACCTACACAACCAAGTACTACCTA